>NW_020538040.1:156830203-156857098 GCF_003426905.1 Ctenocephalides felis
AAAAAGAAATGTTTTGATGAATAAGTTGAAAATTTCAATTTTCTTGGACGGTTTCGAAACATGGACTTTGAACAATCATTTAAAGTACGTGCAGTATGTAACTTATGCTACAATTCAATACTTTGATGTCCATAGATTAACGGTTCTTTGATTCTCATTGATTTTTACACCATTTAGCATGAAATTAATTCACTATACAATTAAATCATTGAAATTATTTCGTTAGGTCTTTTATTATAACGAACGAATAGCTGCTCGTTTTTTGGATTGATTTCGATGTGATCTCGAGGGAAAAAAATGAATGAATTATTTCGGGTACGTCGGCTTTTCCTACGTGATCTGTGCATGGTCGTTTACTCGCCGCGTGCCAATCACGCTGCATTCACTGTTACATTTATAATTGACGCGATGTGTCTGAGCGTGGAACACCATCACACCTTCTCACATTCTTACATCGATTTTTACTGTTTTTGTTGTGGCGACTTTGGCCATCAGACCGATTGCTGGGATCAGGAATAGCACATGAAAACTTTATGATCCGTTCAGAGTTTTGTGCAAAATTTTAATTGTTTTTCCACTTTTCTACTATCTGCTATTCCATGCTATTCATTATCGTACTCAGTTCAAATGAATCATCAACATCCATATTCTTAATGAGCTACTGTAGGGGAGGCTGGGTACGATTGTGCCAGGGTAGTGACAGTCGTCATAACAGCTAAACTATACTGGTTTTGAGATAGGGTTCAAAGAGAGAAAGATGAAGTATGATTGTTTGAACAAGTTTCCATTATTGCTTTCAGTAGGTGCCTATAGTAGGATCAGGAATAGCACATGAAAACTTTATGATTCGTCCAGAGTTTTGTGCAAAATTTTAATTGTTTTTCTACTTTTCTACTATGTGCTATACCATGCTATTCATTATCGGACTCAGTTCAAATGAATCATCAACATCCATATTCTTAATGAGCTACTGTAGGGGAGGCTGGGTACGATTGTGCCAGGGTAGTGACAGTCGTCATAACAGCTAAACTATACTGGTTTTGAGATAGGGTTCAAAGAGAGAAAGATGAAGTATGATTGTTTGAACAAGTTTCCATTATTGCTTTCAGTAGGTGCCTATAGTAGGATCAGGAATAGCACATGAAAACTTTATGATTCGTCCAGAGTTTTGTGCAAAATTTTAATTGTTTTTCTACTTTTCTACTATGTGCTATACCATGCTATTCATTATCGGACTCAGTTAAAATGAATCATCAACATCCATATTCTTAACGAGCTACTGTAGGGGAGACTGGGTACGGTTGTGCCAGGGTAGTGACAACCGTCATAACAGCTAAACTATACTGATTTTGAGATAGGGTCCAAAGGGAGAAAGATGAAGTATGTTTGTTCGAACAAGTTTCCATTATTGTTTTCAGTCAGTGCCTTACATTGACATGATCTGTAGACCGCATCGCTTTTAAAGAGTTAAAAGTAAGTTTTTATGTTCGATTTCTTTAAATAATAACGGTTAATTGTATACAGTCAGTTAGTTTGTTACTTTGCTGTAAGTTGAACATTAGTAGTTATTTACTAGCAATTAGTTTTTCCTTAGATAATTCAGCTCAGTAATAATGAAGATTTGTTTTCAAAAGTGTACGTTGGGTATGGATGTGACAAATTTTGTGGGTACGGTTGTGACATGTATTTTTTGTCCTTTTCGCGTAAAGATTAGTCAGATTAATCAATTAAAAAAATCTAACTTAACAAAGACAAAATACGCAAGAGAAAGGAAGAAAGAATCAATATAAGAAAAAAAAAGATTTTACAAAGAATTCTTGTTAGCTTTGTTTAAAAAATCATGTTTTGTTATATATTTTGATATATATATATATATATATATATATATATATATATAATGAATTGAATTTCTTAACATGCTTACTGATTTTTATAATATCTTGTAGACAATAATGGTTTGTCTACAATAATTAAGGATAAATAACAAAAGGCTTATTATAAATAACTGAAAATATCTATTCTTTTTATTTTATATCCCATAGAAATTCATTAAGGTTTTAATCATAATAAATAAAGATTGTTCTCATTAATTTCTTCATTTGTCACCCTTTATAGAATACCTATGTATATTTTTTTAAGTTCAACAGTTAAAGAGATGCATGATCACATAAATCTGCATATAAAAATCATAATCAATCAAACTACAATCGATTTTCATCTAGATTGTCATCAATATGTGACAGAATTATTTATATACTCATAATAATTATTGTTTTTTTCAATATCTTACAAACTATTAAACACATATGTTGCATCTTACAAGAAAAATAGTCAACTTGTTTACGATTATTATATACATAATAATATACATTAAAACTTGATATGTTAGGTACTTTAACCGGGACATAAGCATTTTAATTTATATATATATATATATATATATATATATAAATGTATGTATGTATATGTGTGTGTATTTTTATACTTATATATAAATTTAAACTTTTCTTTTTATCTAAGAATGCATGTGCTGGTCTAGTTATGGACCAGTTTAAATTGCAAATAAACACACTTGTGAATAATAATGTTTATAGGTATATATGTATATATATATATATATATATATATATATATATATATATATATGTAGGGCAGGTTGGGGCATAGTTTTTGGTATTGAACATAAATGTAGTTATAATTTTAATATTCCAATACTTATGGTTCTATAGATTTTGATTTAAAGATGAATCTTTACGTTTATATAATATTATTCAGTCGTGTACTAATTTATTATTATTTATTTCTTACGATTTGAAATTTATCCTATACACGTGTTGATTTGTAATTGTTTAGTAATTTTATTGATCAAATTGTGTAAAGTTTCAGTAATATGTCTCAAGGCACAATAACCTACACCATTACTTAATTGTATATTAACTAATATTAAGAACGTTTTTAGGGAAGTTATGTACAAACAATTAACTATATACTGATTATTAAAAGTGATGGCAGACATGCTCGTAGTTGACTTTAGCATCCATATCTTCTATTCTAAATCCCAACAGTTATTTTATTTATTTCTCATTAGTACATAACTAACTGTAATCTATTAATCCTATCCAATTAATTGGAAGGGTTGTTTCTCAAAAATAGATAGATGTTTTCTCCTTACATATAATAATTTATGTATATATACGATTGCTCGGACGTATTTTTGTATTATTATATTAGCCATGAAGGTGACAACCTTCAGGGCATTAAGTTTTAGACGGAATAGTTGCTACCCCTGGTAGAGGGGGTAGCGGTTTTAATTGAACTAGTTGTTCACTTCTAAAGTAAAGTCCGCTTAACAACATGTATAATAAATATGAATATATTTTCTTTTATTATAACTTAGTGATAAATCAGTGATTGTAATTAAGAACTGCAACAAATACATTATATACAAACAAATCAGTGTTTAATACAGTCCGCAGTTACAAGGGTTAAATTATAACCCAACAACCTGAGTTATCGAAGGAGAGTTTCAATAAATTTCATAACTACTTAACAAAATACAACGATTATTAGGAATTATATTGAGGAATGAAGTAGGTTCATAAAACTGCTTTAAAATTTAAATAAACCAGCTCCTTCATAAATGATCTATTTCATTATTTGAGGTGATTAATTTTGTGGATGCTGGACAGAGCTCTTTTATTAATTATACTCGTAGCTTGTCACGTAGTTTATACAATATAACGATTTATACTTAACCTTCATCTTACCCTATTTTCCGCTATATATTATCAAGTTTGCTTGTACTTATGGCTGGCAATGTCACAAGTATTCAATGAAGTAGTTATTCGCATTATGTGGACTTGAACGTAACCTAGTTCAACTTTGTCACAGACTGGACGTGAGTGAATTTAACGATGCACTTGGCCATTGTATCGGTGAGGTCAATGTGAATATTCACATTCGTTTAACAGTTTTTTAGGACCCAATAACGAGAAAGATAAGCATCTGAACATAATAAAACACAGAATAGTCGAGTTATTTTGATCTATAATACTAGGAGAAATTTGCATATTTTGTGCTATTTGTTCAATTTGACAAGAAGGAGTACAAAGTCATTGACATGCATATCTGTAATTGTTTGAAGTGTTCAGATAGTTTTGAAAAATTTAATCTGCTAAGCATCTAATAGGATCTAATAGTTTAAAAGGATTTCAATAATTTTAATTTTTAGAGCATCAGCTCATTATTTTAAATCTTACCAATTGCATTATATAAACAGTTGGTAAATATTTTGGTTTCAGAAGTATTGTCTAATTTTAAGATAATCTTGAGACTGCTTAAACTTTGTTCTTATAAGTAGGTGCATACGATTTTTTTTCTTTATTTGTGAAGCAATCAGAACTATTTGATGTTCTATTCTATAAGCTGTATTGAGCACTGCTTAATTTTCTAATAACGAAATTAATAGTAATAGTAAATTGTCTTCACTATCTATGTAATATTGTTTTCATTTTGATACTGAAGGCGATTAGAAGGCAACCCCGCGATCATATTTTTTATTGGGATTTTGCAGCAAAGTCTTGGTCAGCTATTTTTACTTGAAAAATATTGCTATCTATATGTTCAAATGAAAACCGATACAGTGTAGCTTTAGGCTATCCGAGGCGGGGGTTGGACCTGGAACTTCTGGTTCTGGAAGCCCATAACTCTACCCACTAAACCACGGGAGAGACTACCAAATAAGAAGAGTTTGACGTGCATATCGCTGATTTTTTTCAATGCACATTTGATTCAGTTTCAAAACTCTTTCAACACAATTTCGAATTTATACACATCAAACTTTAATTGTACTAGGATATTGGTATATGTTTTGCTATATATGTCATAGTAATCACATTTTTTTCTTACATGACTTAAACAGTTTAATTATAATTTATACAGTTTACGTACAATATTTAATAATAATATTGATAATACATATATCGATTAAAATGCACATATCTTACATGTGAAACTATTTGCTTCCTCAATACTACATTGCGGTTAATTGTTTGATACGAGCATATTGTGATCTCGTCAGTTCTGATAGGATTACTTCCTACATTCATTGCATTTTCATAAGCTAAGAGTTTACCATCTATTTCGAAATGAAATAGATTGTTTCCGGATTAAATTGTTCTAGTGGTGCATGGCATTGTGCCTTAAGGCAAAGTGCTGGAACTTCCCGTACTGAAAATTGATTTTTTAAATAAAGCTTTAATTTTTTTTTAAATTAAAAAAATCTAATTTTGAGAATTTTGAAATTGTTGAAAAACAGACTTTTGAAAAATTTGGATTTTTTCATATTCGGAAATTTTTTGAAATTTTTGAACTTTTTTTCTAAGCAATCGCGCCTCTTAACTATTATAGAGATAAATATAGAAGCCCGTAAGAGCCACGTCGCAGACTAACAGGTAAATATTGATACGGAACCCATAGAAAAATATAAATAAAATTCATACTTATTATTAAAATCTTTATAAAATATCTGATAATTTGATGTGCATATGCCTGATGATCATTTTTGACCGCCGAATGGCTTTTTTTACTTTTTGTTTATTGGGTCCCCGAAACCACTAGACCTGCTTTTCCAAAAATTTAATAAGTTTTTTATTTTATTAATACAAATAAAGTGTTTTTGGAATCTTTCAAATCGGATTATCCATTCTCCCAAAAATTGAATTATCATTTTTGGCACTTTTTGCCCGACTGTCTCTTAGATTCAACAGTTTTTCTTATATAACTTAAAAAAGACCAACTGAAAATTTACTTGGCAAAGATATAAACAATAAAAAATAATAAATAAAAAAGTAAATTAAGTTTTGAAAATGCAATTTTACAAGAGATTCAATGAATAAATAGTTATTCTAACTCTGCTGATGATTATTTTCGACGAAATACTAGATCTTGGTTATACACACGCAGTGTTAAATCTGTGAAAATGTGCCCTTGATATTAATATTTTTCATTTGTTAAATAATGTAGCAATTATTTCGTAAATCCCTTCAAAATTATAAATATGACATTGAACCTGTTTGCTATGTGGCTGTCCCATTTTACCCCGCCTATGGGGTAAAAAGAACCAGGTGACAAATTTCTGAAAAACAGAAAAGAACACAATTGCACAATGATGAATTAGCTAGGCGTTTTACTGAACATAGTCAGATAGTTGCTTGTTCGATATGTGTTATTTCTTTTGATATAATTGTTTTGGTTTTCACAATATAATTGCGCAAAATCAAATTTGACTTATGTGCCCCGCGCTACCCTATCAGTATCACACATTTACTAAAATATGAAATCATTTCTATTTGATTTATCTTTTGAGAACATTAAACCGTTGGGAGGTTTTATGGTTATATACAACTCACACGGTTCAAATAAATTCTGTATAATAATTTTATTTCTATAATTAAATTGGAAAAAATTCTGAATGTTATTGAACACTAAAACTAATAAATAATATTATTAAATACAATTCCTCTCGCCATTATTTGAAAGTTATTACCCAAGTTATATGTCACGATTTGGGTCGTCAGTCATTAGTTTGGGAAAGCGAACAGCCAGGCAGTGTATGTTGTATTAGTAATGTTCACGTTGATTTTTCACATATAATAAATCTTGAACATGAATGTTGGCTTTTAGATATGCGCATTTACTCTATGAATGACCAGGTAAGATGGGAATAAATCAAGAATTTAATATTTCTTAAGCAAATTGCATCTTTACCAGTTGTGTATTTGCATACTTTGTGTACATCACTAGATACAACAGTCACGTGGTTATACAGAGGTCTCTTACAATAAATCATTTGTCCGACATTAATTAATGTCAGTATGTTATATTTTCTTTGTTTTGTGATGCATATTCAAATATCATAGAATTATAATTATTTGTAGTGTATACAACTGTTTATTTGATACAGTTAGTAATAGTTTCATTTATCATTTGTCGCAATACTGATGCCGTATGACTCTGACTGATATTAAGTTAAACTATTTGTGTTTAGAATTGTTCCTCAATGGCAAATACTAAAACTTCCCATTTTATAAACAAATAATAACTGAATAAACTAAAATTAGGCAATAGCAAATATGTGACAAATATAGAAACATTTTAAAAAGTGAATTTTTGATAATATATTATTTGTCAAATAATTTTAAAAATTGTTTTTTTTTCTATTATTTTGTAAAAATGGAAATCTGTTGAAATATTTAATAATTTGAAATCTATATATCCATACAAAATCCAATATATTTAATTAGATTTTGCATTGTCGTTAATTATTCTCTAACTTTAACTGGTATAAATGAAAATACACTAAAAATATCACACATGAAATTAATCAAATATGCAATTCGATCTCATTGCACAGCTTAAAAATTATCATTATAAATTATATTGCTAGAAAATCACTAACTGCCATATTAATATTAAGCCACATTAAGTACATCAGTATGTGCATCGAAATATGTCAATACAAAAATTGCAACAAACAGCTTTTTTCTTCAAATTTATTAAAAAAATCATTTCTGATTTAAGTAACATATGTTTTTTGAAAATAATGCATGTGGGGTAGACCGGATCTTAAAGGCCCCCCATCATTAACTCAACAACAAGTAAAGTATAGAGTTTTTTAATGATACTTTTCAAAGTAGAAGGCAAAAATATATAACCTGCCTTAATTCTTATGACGTCGCCATCAGAAAATAAACGAATATTCATAGGAAAAGTACTTTTTTCGTTGGTAGTTTTTTTGTTTTGTACTTTTTTATTTAGTTTATGATACCTAAATATAATTTTTACGTATAGTAGGAAAAAGTTCCGTAACGCCGGACGGCACCTAAAGCCGGACACTCTATTTAACACGTATTATTTAAGCGAGTATAAATCTTTTTATTTCAAAATACAAGTTAAAGGGGCGCGGGGGGCAGGATCACGCGCCAAGACTTACCTGTGACGCACACGTCCACGGCGGGGGTAACCCTTTGTTATTTTAGGCGCAAAAATACGGCGTTTAAAATATTAATGGAAATAATTCTACTGTATTTATGCATTTATATTTTAGTGGCATTCAAAAATAAAAGTAGTACTTGATTGTTATCCGTAAAATGGTAGAATATTATTAGATAGATATTTTTAGATAGATATTTTTTAGATATTTTAAACAATTTTAGTAGGTACCACCAAATGAACGAAATTGTCTGTCCCTTAGCACCGGACACTAAGTCGTCCTTTAGCGCCGGAAATAAACATATTGATATTTCTTATGGGAATTGACGTAATTTATTCTAATTATTTAATTTTGTTCTGTATGAGTGCTAACGGTCACTACATACCGCCATTTTTCGTATTTATTAGTCAAAGACTGAAAATCTTATGATGAATGCTCCAGCTGAGAGCATCGGTGTGGCACAGCCAAAAGGGTGGATAATAAGTGTTTTTTCGCAATATCGAAGAATATTCGCAAAACACAAATGTGTAAACATTCCAGAGTGTGGAGATGGCTACATTAGTGTTCAATGCTGGTTATTTTGAAATGTCCGGTACTAGGTGCCACTTTGTAAAATCATATTTTTTGTTACCAAAGTTTGATTGATAGTATTAATTATTGTTTAGCAAAGATTGCGTTTTTGTTAATTTAGTTTGATTTCTAACTTTGTTATCTAACATAAGTCATAATTTAATAAACATTTTGTAAAATATTTTTGATTAATTTATAAACTTTAATTGTTTTATGAGTTGTAGTGGTATTGGTACTGTAGTCTCCTGGTTGTTCCTTTTTACCCGGCTAAAACATATTTCTAAATTAGACAGTAACTGGTAATATCACTGAACATAGTTTGATAGTGGGTTGTTTGATATGTGCTATGAGCTGTGATGTAGGTTGCTTAAGTTTCACAGTATAATTACTGAAAATACAATTGGACCATTGTGTTTCTTTACGTCGAAATCCACTAGTAATGTATTTTTTAAACAAAGCATGTATATTATTTTCTAGTAACCAAAAATTCGTTCAATCTCAACAGGGAAAAATTAGTTTTTTCATCAAAATCTTAAATAAAATGTTCAGATTTAAACTAATATGATGTCTACGTTCTGGAATGCTATCTTCATTATTTGGTTTCTGACCAAAGTCAGGCATATAAACTTTCGGTTCTCTAAAAAGCAAAATATGCTTCAATTTCCATCCCCGAAGGACAACGACTTACGGCTTTCCGGGAGCGAAGGGCCGGCACTTATGCAAGATCGCGGTAGCATAAGAATGGCGCATCCGCGATACGTGTTTTGATACGCAATGAATTATCAACACACGTCCAATTACTAAAGCTGCACTGACGGTAATCGGTTCTCGCCCCGGGCACTATTCATAAAACTCATTGGGACTATTGGCCTTGCGCGCTCATATATCATCCAGAGCGGCTGCTGGCCGTTCTAAGCGCCGCCGCACCAATCTACGCTCTAATAACACGACACATGTCATATTTACTACCTAATGAATTGCTAGTCTAAGAGTATTACTTAATGGAAGTTTCAGTTGTTTATCTTATTACACATAAAGCTAATTGAGTCAGTTTAAAGTTTTGTTCGAAGCAGGCCTACACACGTCGTTTTAGTTTGTAAGAGATAATATTCTCTGCACACAATTAATATACAAAGTTGCTTTTTTAACATATTTATGATCTCGTTTGTTGAATTAAAATTATTACTAATCTTTGAAGCAATGGAATTCATTGCTCAGAGCGAATTTAATTATTAACTCCTATTCCCATCTAAATGCCTGATGATGTCAATGTATCGCACGAGTATCAATTTTTTAACCAGGTAACTGCAATTGATTCGTCTTGGAGATTTATAAAACGGTGACCATTTGCTATTTAAATAGATTTTTTTAAAAAAAAAATCTGAAATGTGAAATTCTTCAGAATATTTTGGTATAAAATAAGTAAATGTAAATGGCATTTTACCTTAAGGCAAGCTGCATGAACTTCTCAAAATGGAGAAATAATATAGGGGGAAGTCTCCTAGTGGCGGACACCTAAGGTTATTTATAAATAAACCAAAAAATATTTTACGAAATGTTTATTAAATTATGATTTATGTTAGATAACAAAGTTAGAAATCAAGCTAAATTAACAAAACCGCAATCTTTGCTGAAAAATAATTAATATTATCAATTAAACGTTGTTATAAAACTATATAATTTTAAACAGTGGCACCTAGTACCGGACATTTCAAAATAACCTGCATTGATCACATATGTAGCCATCTCCACACTCAGGAATGTCTGCACATGTGTCTTCGACGAATATTCTTAGATATTGCAAAAAAAAAATACTATTTATCTACCCTTTTGGCTGGGCCACACCGATGCTCTCAGCTGGAGCATTCATCATAAGATTTTCATGTGGCCGTGTGCGTCACAGGCGAGGCTTGGCGCGTGATCCTGTACCTGTGTGCCCCCCCATGCCCCTTTCACTTATATTTTGAAATAGAAAGATTTATACTTGCTTAAATAATACGTGTTAAATAGAGTGTCCGGTTTTTGGTGCCGTCCGGCGTTACGGGACTTCCCCCTACTTAATCAATAATAATTAAGATTTTGCATTCAATTAACATTTCCTACTGTTTATTTTGAATTTACATCTTTATATGATATTTCAATGAATTTAATCCATTCATTGTTAAGTTTTTTTAATGAGCACTGTTGTTTAGTTTACGAGACCTTAATATAATTTTCAAGTATACGTTATTTAATTGTTTTATAAGATGAATTGTTATTTTTAAGTTAGAATCACCTATTTCGATTATATAACCTTAATAATAGCTTACATGTGGGTGGGGTAAAAAGGACCGACTAAACCTTTATCCTGGCAAATGTGTAAGCAATAAAAACTGGTAAATAGAAAAATAAATAAAATAAATGAACTCTGTTGATGAATATTTCTAACGAAATACCAGATCAAGTGAAACATGTTATCTCCGTAAAACATGTACCCATGAAATTTATTTTTTTTGTTGGTTGAACAATGTAGCGTATATTTTGGAATTTTTTTTAAAATTAAACATTGGATCTGTTTTCCTCTGGTTGCCCTATAAGCTGACAAATTTACAAAAAATAGTGAAAAAAAACATTTGTTTGACATGTGTTGTGTGTTGTGATGTAGATTATTTGGTTCGGACAGAATAATTACTTAAAGTCAAATTCGACATTTGTGCTTTGCCCTATTAGATTTCAGATATGTACTCGGGTTTGGTAATAAGCACGGAATTGATATAAAATGATGATATTAAACTTTTACACTTGCTTGAAAATTCCTTTTATGCGCAATCGCCTATACTCTACTTAAGCAGTACAGATTCAAGATTTTCCCTTCCTTGAGAAGTATGCGAGTATGTTCATTTTTTAAATTAACTAGTAAAAATAGTTTATTTTTGCCATGTAGTTTATAGAGTAATAACTCAAGATAGAGAAGTATGCTGTAGCCTGAATCCTTCAGATTATAGCATCATGCAGCGACCGTCGAGAGCGCTATGTCTATGTACCTTTGCTTGAAACACCTTTGCTTCAGAGCGCGCTTATGTTTTACGAGTTTACCATAATGTTTTTATTATGTCGCGTAACTATCATATATTTTCATGCCGGGTCGGTACAGACAAACAGACTAGATAAACTCTTGGAATCTGTAGAAATAAATAATAATGATAATAATAACCAACAATGTACTGTACCTTAGAGCTTCTTCATGCGATCGACGGCTGTGTTTCATATAGAAAAACAGTGTTGAATAGCACTAAATAAACGCATCGAACATTTTACGCATTCGTCTCGCGACGATAATTGAAGGTGACGGCCTACAATCTACGACCGTTGCGTAATGTGTAATTTTACTTGAATATGCATTTGCATCGATAAATTTACACCCACAATTCAGTTTTCTCTACAAACACTTGAAATAATTATATGCATATACAGTAGAATCCTCTTAGTATGACTCCGCATATATTGACCAATCGTTTATTATGATGTAAATACACTCCACATTTGGTTTTCATATAAAATTCTTTATAATATAATGACTTCTTTCACAGTGACATGTTGCTTATTATATCGCTTTTTTTTAAAAAAAATAAGTCTTGTTGTAGTGAACGATAAGCAATTCCTTTGCGTCACGAAACCTATATTCAGATTATTTAACAGCCCCAAAAATATGGGACAAATTATATACAATAGTATTAGAAGCTGTTTGTACAATAAAATGAAAAAAAGACATGCAAAAATTACAAATTTATCATATTTAATTTACAAATTTATTGTATTTGAAAAGGTATTTGATTGTGCATAAATGACTAGTTACGTGCAATTTTTATTTTGATTTAATATGTATGTATACGCATGTAATGTAGTTATCATAGTATTCTATTAAAATACTTACATATATATTTACATAAAAAAATATTTTCGAATTTACTTAAACATGCTGAACTAAAGGCCTCTTTTTTTCTTCAATTTTTCTTTTAAAATACTATTTAAAAAATATATTTTATTCAGTGTTTCGGGGTTTTTTAATATCCCTTTGAGCTTAATGATTATTCCAATTCAAACGCTCCAACACACATCAAATAATTTTCTAATTCAAACACTCAAAACTTATGAAAATTCACAAAAAAGTATGTATGAAAAAATTCACCGAAAAAACACTGTTTGGGGTGTTGTTTAAAAATGAACTTTTACTTGTACTAGTAACTAGTAATATTTTACTAGTTGGAAATTAAGTTCCTGAAGAAGGGGACATCTTATATCTCTGATACTTTGACTAAAATATTTTTTTTTAATAGATAAAAAATGAAGAAAAGAGAAGGGTTTTAGTTCAGCATTTTAAAAATCATAATATATATTTCTATATATACATGCCATGTGTACATATTGATTTCTCGTAGGGAAATTTTTACTGATTTCAAAAATTCAAAAAGCTATCGATTCCTGATAGGGAGATGTGCTGATTAGTTTTTGGCAAAGGCAGGTCCAGCCGCTTCGGAGATATAGAGCAAAAAGTGCTAAAAATGACAGTTTTTACGAGAACGGTTTTTTCTTTTAATTTTCAAAAAAAAAATTTTTTTGGATATTAAAAAATAATTTGGATTTTAATTCTAATTTTAGCTAAAGTTCTAAACATTACTTATAATACTTCTAATAATTATAATCTATTTGAAAACATTTATTATTCTTCGAATATTTCATTAAGGTACGGGAAGTTCCAGCAATATGCCTTAAGGCACAATGCCATACACCACTAGTTTTGTTTCTTCATTATCCATTTGTTAATATTTTCCCAAGAACAAAGTATATGAACAAAATTCAAGGCGTCATGATGAATAGATGTACCTTTGAATAATAGATGTCTCTATCGATGAGATATATTAACCTTTTTATATACGATAGAAAACAATATTTATTAAAATAAAAGTTTTGATATTAGGTATTTAAGATATATTTATATTTGATAGATTTTGAAATCGGATGAGCAAATCATTTTATATTTCAATAAGTTAAACTCTGCTTATTTGAAAACAAGTCTATTAGTTTCAAATTTCACTTACTTAATTTTGTTATTAAATTTCGCTAAATATAACGTGAAATTAATTTATAACTTAAGTAAAAAGATTCATGTCGTTTGAAAATATTTGAAATATCTACTGTTGTCATGAATAATGATATATTCGTATGTTTACGGAAACCAAACCAAAACTCTTGTACAAGATAATTTACAACTTGCAAGTAATTTGTACTAAATCACAAAACTCTCAAAACTACTAAAATATTACTTAAGCATATTTCTCGATTTTCTTATGGATATACATGCGAAAATGTATCTGAAAGCTTGTTTCTGATTTTGAGATTTACGGAGTACGCTATGGGGCTTTTTGGGACACTGAACGATTGGCGATTTTCGCTGAAGACACTTACTTATGCACGGTCCGTGGTGTTGCTTTCAATGTACTATCTGTATCGTGGAATTCTCGCATATATTTATTGCTATGTGCATGATCAATGAATTATAGAATTGTACTTGTACCTGTACAGGTACATTTGATTAATACGCTTCAGGGCTTTATAGATCATATCACATATTTTACGTGATACGTTTCCTGCATCATAATGCAATTACATACCACCCGTATATTTACTAAAATTTTGTTTGGGAAATCATACAATTTGAATTATTAAATAAATGCAGAGGGCTTAAAGTTTTTTATTAACTTCAAAATTTTTTAACATCAATATTTGAAAGTAGAGGTTATGTGATGTGCAATCAATCATAGCCTTAAATCAAGCTATTAGGAGATAAACAGCCATGTTAGAAAATCTATAACAAAACTATTTTCTTTTGTTGTTAGTTTTTTTTGTTGTGAGTACTGTTATTTAGTCTACGAGACCTTAATATAATATTTAAGTATACGGTATTAACTTCCCGTAGGGCAAGTTATAGTAATCGCAAAAAAGTCGAAAATGAAAATTTTTATATATCTTTACGTTTCAGAAGTTTCTGAACATTTTGGCATACCTTAGAAAAAATGCATGTATGTGTGTGTGTGTGCGTGCATGTATGTGTGTGCGGATACAAATTTTCGTCGACGATTTCGGGAACACGGATGAATTCAAAAAACATTCGATTTGTATTGATAAGGAGACGTGCTGATTAGTTTTTGGCGAAGGCAGGTCTAGCCGTTCCAATGATATGGGGCAAAAAGTGCCAAAAACGGTAACTCAGTTTTTAAGAGAACGGAGCGTCAGATTTGGATAATTCAAAAAACATTTTACTTGTATGTAACAAGATGAAGAACTGATCAAATTTTCATGAAGGCAGGTTTAGCGGTTTCAAAGATATAGTAATAAAAGTAAAAAAAATGCCATTTGGCGGTCAAAAATGATCATTAGATATGCACATCAAATTATCAAATATTTTATAGAGATTTTAACATTAAGTATAAGTTTGGTTTACATTCCTATGGGTTCCGTACTAATATTTATCCGTCAGACGACGACGCGGCGCTTACGCGCTTTGACATTTCGTCTCTATGCAGTTAAAGCAGTACGATTGCTTTGAAAAAAAGTTCAGAATTTCCAAAATATGTCAAAATAAAGAAAAACTTTTTTTTTTCAATAAAATTTTTTTTCAAAAAAAAGTATTTTTTTGTCAAATTTATAGTTTCTCAAAAATCTATTTTTTTAGAGTAATTTTTTTTCACAAATGTTCGTCATTTAAAAAAAAATTGGTACGGGAAATTTCCGCAATTTGCCTTAAGGCACGATGCCATGCGCCCCACTAGTTTACAATGTTATCTTTGTCAAAAATGTGCATAATTGGCATAATTGGTTGACAATTGTAGCTATTATTTCGCCTATGGGGTAAAAAGGGGCAGATACAAATTTTTAGAAAAATAGTAGAGAAACACATTAGGTAGTGTTTGTAATTAGGAATTAACTGGGAATTTTACTGAACATAGAACGATAGCTGGTTGTTATGTGTTGTGATGTACTTCATTTGGTTTTAACAGTATAATTACTTAAAGTCAAATTGTACAAAGGTGGCCCTAAAGTATACATAAATTTAAAACCATTCTTGACATTATTTTTTGTTGAATTCCTGGACTTTTTCTTTAATAATAAATATTTAGCGATGAAATAAGTAATAAATTTTTCACCAAAAATGTATCCATCGATACTCACTAAGTCATTTTCTTTAGCGATTTGAGTCATACTAACTATTGTTCCCCAACAACGTTGTAATAAAAATTTCATCTGTACATATTGCGGATATTTGTATTACAAGCACAGTTTGTTATGCGATGAATCAATATTAAACATCTTTGAAAATTCTTAAATACTTTGTCAGAAGTGTTTACATTCAGTAGATTGAAAAAATCAAATTGAGAATTATTTGCATACGTTTGTTGAAAACATATAGACAATGCATGTTAGAATGCCGGTAACACAAATTGCTTTCAAATAGCTCAGAGTACATTTTGTGATTAGCAAAACAATTCATTGTCGATAGGAGTTGGATAAATTGTGAAATTTTATTTATAAATAGAAGGAATTTAAAATAATTCAGTATTAAAACATTATATTTTGTGATATGTTTTAAAGTTGTTTGTGTAAAAAAGTGAAGTAATTTTTTTATTCATTGCTAGTTTTATATATATATTAAAAATTTTGATCTCAACATTTAAAAAAAAATAAAAAAATAGTGGAACTGTGCTTTTTGGAATATTACTGGAAATTCCAACCTATAAAAAATTAGTGGTTGAATAATTTAAATAACACATATTTTCTCTTTCTAACAAGTTAATAATACATTTAAATATTTTTTAACACCAATGTTTGAACGTAGAGGGAAAAAGATGTATAACCAGCCATCACCTTGATTATTACGACGTTGCTATCGGGAGATAAACGGCAATGTTTGAAAATCCATAACAAAAATATTTTCTTTCGTTGTTAGTGCTTTTAGGGGGGAGCACTGTTGTTTAGTTTACGGGACCTTAATATCATTTTTGAATATAGATTATTTAAATGTTTGGTAAGATGTATTGTTAATTTTAAGGGGGTATTCAAGTGTAGAGCGATGAATTTTAGGTCATTTTTAAAGTTTCGTAATAGGAAGCAATGAATATTTTTACTATCCATTTTTTACCACTTGTTTATTAATATTATTAAAATACAAAACAAAAATTAAAAAATAAAAAAGTTGAAAATTGTAAAAACTGGCAGCTGATGAAGTGGGTCGTCTCAAAAAATTGGCACCTCAGTTTTTACTGTTTTTTTGAGTTTCTCGAATTTTTTAAAAATAGTAAAAATTGGATTTTGGGGATAATCCTAGTTCGGGCTATAGATAGGTCTATAAACAAGACTCTCTGAACATTTCAAGTGAATCGGTCGATTAAAACTCGAAAGATCGTGTCAACAGTACTGAAAAAGTCTGTTCTGAGAAAAACGCATTTAAAGATTTGCGTGAAGCCAAACCAGTATGGAGACTGAGTCAGTAAAATGCCTATATCTCCGAAAATAATTCAAATTTTCGAAAACCTTCTCGTACCCATATTCTTAGATAGTAACTTTGGAAATATGAAATAAAATAATTCGATTTTTTTGAATTTTCACACTAGAATACCCCCTTAATTTAGTTACAATAGTTTTTTATATAACCTCTACAAAAACTTACACGTGAGTGGGTTAAAAAGGACCAACTGAATCTTCGCCCTGACAAAAAGTAAATTAAGTTAAAAAAAGAATTTTACAAGAAATAAATTGAATAGCGTAGCTATTATTTCGTAAAATCCCTTTGAAATAAGAAATAAGACATTTGGGTAAAAAGGACCAGGTGACAAATTTTTTAAAAACAGCAAAAACAACACATTTCTACAATAATGGGAGTTTTACTGAACATAGTCAGACAGTTGTTTGTTGGATATGTGTTATTTGTTGTGATATAACTGGTTTGGGTTTCACAATATAATTACTCAAAGTCAAATAGGATCTACACGCCCCGCTCTACGCTAATATTGAGTTTAGATTTCAATTTCGTAGATCACTTAGATCGATAAGATTTCAGTTGTATTGAAATCTTAAACGGAGCTCATTATTGAGATATATAATTCGATCGCCTGCAACAATATACATTCTACCGCATCGGCGTTTCAAACCGATAAACAATGTAGAAGAGCACGTCTTTGGCGTCCCATAGTCTTATCTTTTGCAACGGTATCAGCAATATCTTGGTGGAAAATTTTCGAAATAAGGAAATGGTCTGCGGAAATCTTGCTGGAATTCGCGTGGATCAGTGTTGCGTAACAAACATTGCGTAGTATAGGATCGTGCTCGGGCGAACTGAACCGAACCATCGCGTCCAGGGACCGGACGACCGCCAGCCGATTCCCTCGAACTGTTGCGTTGCGGTGAGCGCTTCTGCGATCCATGACGTTTATATAGCTCAAACTTAATAAAATCCAGAATCCATTAATTAATAAATTAATTAAATACGTTTAATATTCAGGTGTATGCTGCTATCAGGAGCAATGGCTTGTATAAAAGTATTACTCATTGTGGATAATTAATGACCATTAACTAGTGGTGCATGGCATAGTGCTTTAAGACAAATTGCTAGAACTTTCTGTACCGTAATTTAAAATATTTATTAGCTTTGAAATTTTTGAAAACTTTTTTTGAGAATTTTGAATTTTTTGAAAAAATTTGACTTCATGGAAAATTAGATTTTTTGAATTTTTTTTGTTTTGAAAATTCGAATTTTTTTCAAAGCAGTTGCGATACGTCGTTGTTTATTAAACGAAATATCGAAGTGCGTAAATATCGACCGCGTTTTAGGTATAAAAGTCAAAATAAATACCATTGTGTATTTTCCAGAAAATACAAAAATGTTGCTTTAAAGATACAGAACAATGAAATTGTATTCAAGTGTGAATAGCTCAAATGTATAATTTATTGAATAGTAAGGGGTCATATTTCTAACTACGACAATCTTTGGCCGTAAATGACGGCAATCAGGAATATACATATATACCGAAAAATATACGAAACGAAATACATTTATTTAATCTTTTTTCCATAGCCTGAAATAACAACCCTTTAGAGTACAAAATTTATCAGTGATATCATTAGCATTTAAGCAGTAAAAAATATTCAGTATTATATTATTACTTCTACACAATTATATAATTGTGTAGAAGTAATAATATGCTAATCGAACTACGCGATATAGTATTAATTTTCAAATGGAAATAGCAGAAGAAAAATTTTGAAAGCAGAAATATTATGTTTTGCTTTTATTACAAAGTTTACTACATAATTTTTATATAAAATTAATCCAAAAAATCAATTAGTTTCTCATCAAAAGGAAATCATTAAATTGAATTTGATTCTCAAGTTTTGCGTTTTTACTTTGGTCAACACTGCTAAAAGTACGAGTCACTGAGTTGATCATCTGGTTGACCGAAAAATTTTACAATCCGTCATTTATTCGTGAATTTTTTAGAAAAATTATTTTATTGATAATTATTCATAAATTTTTATTTCAAATAATTAATGGGATTTGACAAATCCTTAGATACATAAACAGCGTACTATAGAAACATTTGTTTCGATTATTTCGGTTTCAAAATTGTCGGAGTCGTGGAGTTGTTTAGCAGACATAACTCCACCATGAAGCGGAGTCAAATCCGAGTCGATCCGGCTTCGGATATAATAAGCCCATCTCTACTCTGAAACGCTGCACCCTGCCTTACCAAATATTTAATCAGATCTTCATTTTGTCAATCTCTTGTTCAGCATTTTGTTATGCGAATTAAATTGGAGTATATTTTTAGTTATATTTGAATTTTCATCCAATTTGTTTTACATAAAAAAAATAGAGGGACAAAAACTCAGTAAATTTAATTCTATAGATGCAAATCAAAAACAAAAAAATTGTTAAAACATTTTTCATGTAATTTTGAATGTTGTGTAAGTATATTTACTGTCTATAAATATAAATTATAGTAGTTTCATTAGCCTAAAACAAATTAAATATCGATAAAACAATATAAACATTGCCACACTTTTTACGATTTGCTTAGAGTTTTCGAAACAACAGAAAATGGACTTGTCCATATAACGTTCAACTATATATAGTTTAATAATAATGTAAGTTGTTTAAAATTTATGAAGTATTGATTAATGGAATAATAAAAAACGGATCAAATATTAAGTTATGACTCATTCATAAATGGCTTATATTAGAACTTTATAAATGGTTAAAGCTTATTTAAGAATATGCATGCGTTATATGATGCCTATGTATTGGTAACTATCAACAGTAAGTTCAAATTATTTGAAGACAATTTGTAAAATGGTAATTTTTATGCCTTAAAGATTTTACAAATATTTTCAACATTTTCAGAAATACATTTGATAAAGTTTTCCCAATGATTTGTTGCATTTCTTACTTTCTTGTCCTTCGGATGGTAGTGGTTCGCATTGCACGGTAGGTGCTCAACTTAGCACGGCCGACAATTGATTGTCATAAACCGTTCAGCGCGCGGTGATAGAAAATGCAATTACTTTTTCCGATCGAAGAAAAATTACAGCGTCGTTTGTAAGACGATGAGCCATCATTTTTATATTCTTCAAGGTCGTGGGAAGAGTCTCATTTTTCCAAGTACGTTTGCACGTACTTCGATAGCTAAAATAGGTTTTCATTTGTCTAATCGAAATATATCAAAGCAGCAATACATATATATATATATAAATATATATATATATATATATATTTATGGTGGTTCTTAATATGGACATTTTAGAATTTCCTTGCTCCCAAGGGCTCAAACGGTTCCAAATTGATAAGAAACAATTCTCTGAAACTTTTAGCTCTTAATATTGTCTTTTAGATAGAGCGCATTTCAATCAAAGATTTGTATGGAAATAGCATGAAAAAAATTTCAAAAATTTTGCAGTGCGTCGAATTTTCAATAAAAAATGACACGAATTTTTACTTTTAATTCATTTGTCGCTACGTTATACCTAGAAATTTTTATTTTTAATTTTCTGAATTTTTTCCATGCTATTTCCATACAAAGTTTGATTGAATTGCGCACTATCTAAAAGTTAATATTAAGAGCTAAGACTTTCAGAGAATTGTTTTTTATCTATATATATACCCTAATATAGTAGTATCGACTTAACATTTTTCTTAATTCCATTTAATATAGGTATTTAAGTACAAATTTCAAATAAATTGATTTTATTTTATTATTTGCATTTAATATTTTAATCTCAAGCATATCTTAATTACTTTACGGTAGTAATAATTTCTGAATAACATCTTTAATTTTTATTCTACATAACAATTTGACATATTATATATTATTATTATTCAAGTACAAATTTTAAGTGAACTGACATTGTGGCAGTTCTCATCTCATGTGTCAAACAATTCCATTTTATCTTATTGTTTACACATTTTCCAGGGTAAAGTTTCAGTTGGTACTTTTTGAGATATCGGTGGTGAACCTTTTTACCCGCGGACCTTTGAGCTTCGCTCTACCCTACATATACTACATATTCTACCAAATTTTCTATAGAGAACAGATTATTTCAGTACCTATTTATTTTCTATGATAGGTTTTTATTATCAGTTAGAGGTATGAAACTGTCTAATGGTTATTATGAAAAAGTTGATGTTAATAAATAATATGAAATCTCGTGACCCGCCAAATTTCTCATGATTGTGCAACTTTATAAAAATCATTTATTAAAGTAAATCATATCATAGCAAATGTTACTACTAACCACTTTTCTTAGTGGTCCAGACATTAGTAAAGAATGCGGAAAGCGTAATCAATCTTATTCACGGAGGAGTTCCATATAAACTCATTCTGAGGTTATAAGTATTGTAAAGTGATTGGTACTTTTTGAAAATTTTACTGAACATTGTTGAACAGAGATTTTTTTTAGAATAAGATCTCTCTTTTGTCATTATTTACTAAGCTATACAGTAAATGGGTAGTACTGCCCTAGAGCAGGTCCGTGAGTTGTTATGAGCTAAACTCCAACTTGATTCAGGAGATAACAGTGTGAGTTGTTTCTCATTACCATTTTACACCGTAGTGCACGAAAATATGCTATTTTCAGTTGGAAACACATTTTTTGTCCATCGTCCATTTTTAAGTGACTGTAACGCTGAAGCTATACAGTGGGTTTATATTAATACTTTCTATATCAAGAGATAATGTTATTCCATTTATATTTTTTATGAAATTTTTAATACTACACTTGCTTCGGCAGAATGGTATCTGTAATATTTTTAAATAATCATATGTGACAGATCGAATTAAAATTTTTCTTTGATTTTCGATTTAATCTTAATACTAAAATTGTTGAGTTTCTCCATATTGAATCTAATTATTAAAACTAATTCTATTTTATTCAATTATCAATAGTGTATGAATGCTGTGATGTTATCGAATCTCTCTTCAATTACAAAACATACTATTCAAAGTAACTTTATCTTAAATATTTTAAATAAACCAAGAAACGCAATCAAATCTGCCGCAATAACAAATCCGTTTGCGTTGCCCGAGACGGGCACTGTAATATCGGAATAGTTCACAGATGTTACTATTAGATTAAGCTACGTCAGTCTGTTTTTATTTACGTACAATAAAACACGAATTACGAAAAGCCCAGAGCGTTATTTCCGTATAAAGGTTCATCTTTGTTTTAATATCTTGCGCGCATCAGGTAACGTCCGTCGGTACTATTTCGTCTTATTTCGCCTATATGCCTAATGCATTAGTTTTATATTATGATTTTCTATGATAACAACCGATAGTGAAAGAGCTGATGTAATAAATAAACTATAAATTCATTATAGTTATAGCATTATATCGGTTATAAATTAAAGTCAATCGAAATTTTACTGCATTTTTTTTTTTTTCTAAAAAAATACAAAGGCTGACAATTTTATTTGTACAACATAGTAGTTATTACATATTCAACATCATTGATTATAAAATAATCACTGAATTATTTTATAAATGATTATAAAATAATTCAGGCTTGGGCAGCCTGGTGTTGAGCAGTAGTGACTTCGATTTTCACTTGAAAATATAGATAACAATATATTTCTAACAATAACTGAAAATATCCCTTACCGGGTATTTCTGCACCAATAACAAATTCATCAGTATTACAGAAATTTAAATATTAAAATATCATCACATAGAGATAGGATAACCGTTCGGGTCGTCATCTATAAAAAACCACATCATTCAAGAAGTTAGCCCTATAGCCCATATGATTCGTTAAGTTCTGATCACTCTTAAAAAAATCATAAGAAAGAAAAATGCACTATTTTTTTATTTTATCTAAATATGCAGTTTCATGATCGAATAGGCGCCACTGAAGATGAATAACTTGTTTGCATTTTTATTACACTAAATTAATGTATGCGTTTGTAATTAGTAGTATGAAAATCATTTTTTTATAATTATAAAAAATAATTGGTTTCATAATTAAGATTATTTCTGCCCAGCATTATGCATTAGATACAATATTAATATTTCATATAAATCACATTTTTTAGTTTGGCAGTAGATGGCTTGATTACTTTTATATTAACAAAAACTATACTTGAGATACTAAATTAAAAATTAAGCATTCTATTATATTTACCTTTAACATATCATCATTATATTTAACGTTTTAACTGTAATACTTATATTTTACTAAAAACGTTCTTGAAATTGGTAATTACAAAAAATATTAAAAATCTACATTGACTACACCTAAACTTTCTTACAATAAAACTTTCCCTAAAAAAATATTTTTTTATTATTACTATTGTAAATCAAAATTTATAGTAGTCCTATAAGCTTGTAGTGATGACTGCCTAATAATGAGGCTTATATTTTTAGCAACCCAACGGTTAGCTATATCTAGGTTTGATATATTTTATTATATTTAGAACGTCTCTAAAAGTGCTGACTTGTAATTTGCTTTTAATGCAGCATTTTTGGATAAGGACTATTTTCACTTAGAAAGATTTGATATTTATTTTCAAGTGAAAGCCATCTGATGAACTACTGATAGATCTGAGAAAGTCAACCTAATCGATTCAGGAACCTATTATTCCAATGCTATAGCTGTACCCACTAAGACCAAAGGAAGCTAAATTTTCCCGAATCAACAATTTGACTAATATTCAACCAATATTTTATTTGGCCATCAGATTTACCATATGTGCATACTATTGAGGTGACCATATTTTTTAAGTCAAAACCGGGGGAGGGGGGGGGGTGTTGTATTTAAAATAACAAATGCTTTTTAGGAATTCACTAAAAAATCAGTTTTTTTATATGAATTTTTTTTATTGCAATTGCGGACTTCTAGTAAGAACTTTATTATTCAATTATATGTAATATTCTTATCTATGTTTTTCTCGCTTTTTAGCCTTGTATAAAATTCTATTAAATTTTCTTCATAATTATTTTGAAAAAAATAGCACTTGTTTGTTTATTTTTATAATTTTTGTAAATTCACACAATAGTTTTGAAAATAAAAGATTAGATCTAAATCCGGGATAAATATTGCTTATAGAAAAATCCGGGACACAGGATGCAAATCTGGGACTGTCTCGGCCAAACCGGGACGTATAGTCACTATAATACTATAACATTTAACAAGACGGCAATATTACATGATTATTTTTGGCGCATAATTATCAAGATCAATAAAAATATTTTGTGATTCTATTCTACAAATCCTAGAATATTTATCCTTAGGCTCCTGTATTAGGTCTTTCATAATAGGCACCATATCGCCAAAGCTATGAATCGGGCATCAAAGAGCTATTTGTAAAACAACTACAGATATTTTCGCAATGTCTTCGGCGCGGAAGAATATTATCACGACAGAAAACCATCTAGATCAAGTTCAACATTTATTGATGATATTGTATTTCAAGAACTCTTTGTTTGAGTCTCAGTTACATTTCCTTATCGTACATCACGTGCAGGAAATTATGCATATAAAATTTTGATAAAATGCGCTATAGAATGGTACCGCTAACTTGGATTACGAAGCATATTTCACTATGTAAATATGATTTAATGACTTTTTGTTAAAACAAATTTATAAAAATTTAGTATCAAAAGAGTTTATTGAGATTTATGTTCAAGAAATATAATGACTTTGTTGGGGATACTTACCTCGTGGTTAACCACTGGGTTGCTCAATCGAGAAATTTCTTAGGTTAAAATGTACAGCAGAAAAAGCTCATAGAACCCTCAGTTCTGATCACTGTTAAAATAAATAATTATCATAATGATAATAATAAAATTTACTCATATTTGTTAATTCCGCATGTGTTTCTACTGACAATGATAACGATAAAGTTCTTTATGAACTTTTTACATACAAATCATTAAAAATCACATTTGTTTTCTAAAATAATAGTTTTCTAAAATAATGTTTTTATAATATATGCATTATCGTACTCTTATTTTTGATATGCCATCGTTCTGCTGATCTCATACAATAAATCTATTAATTTACTGAAAATGTTATTACACTATTGATTGGTATTAATGATCATAATTCTGGTTTTACTGATCTTTGCCTTATAAAATAGTTTATAACTTATTTAGTTATTATTTATTGAGTTATTTAATTGCACAACATATAATTATTGTTTCATTAAATTATACATTCAATTTCGTAGTCATTATTATTACTAATAAGCCGTTCTTTTTTCTTCGTTTACTGGGAGCATAAAAACTTTTATGACTTTCCTTATGATTAAGTTTTGGAATTGACTATAACTATTTGCAATTAATCGATAAATTATTGAAATACGATGCTAATAAACTGAATATTATTTCTTTATGAGTGTGAGAAAATGAATGACCTGTTGGGCCAAGTAATTTAAGTATACTCTACAATTGATAAATTATTAACTTTGGATGTATTTACTGCTACGTCTAATTATGAAGATACCAATAATAAATAAAAAAAAGATATTTATTCTTTTATTATATTCGAGAATATTTCATAGAACTATAATATTTTGATAATGAACAAAATCAATTAGCTATCACAAAATCGCATTGACAAGGTGAATTACATAGTAAAAATATTGTGTTATATTTCAATTAGAAAATTATTTTTGTACTGATTATCATTCGGTTAATTGCTGTAAATTTGACATATGTAGCGTGCATATTATTTAAATAATATTATATGATTTAGTTTAGTTTAGTTAAATGTATTGCAGCTATGCTGAGGCTTGCAGCGCTGAGTGTATCTGTTGACAGAAATTAAACACAAACACGCTCGAGTCTCTAGCGCATAGCCTAGTTTGTAGGAATCTTAGAGGCAAAAATTATTTTAAAGATTCCCATAGTGCGAGGGAGATTGAATAATTTTTTGCCTACGGGGAAGAGAAAAAGTAACAGAAATGCTGTGACAAACAAATTCGATTCAATCCCCACCGAAAATCAGGGTGGACATTTTTGTATAAAAGGCACAGCATTCCTGTTAAAAAGTGAGTCAGTGTTTTAGTTTTGATTTTAACGCATTTAATTAAAAGATACAGAAATTTTGACCTGGGTTCGCCGGCATTTCTGATACTAAATTAATGCAGAAATAATTAATATTAAAGTAGTTAGTTTTTCCGTTTAGTAGTGAAATACTGATATTTTGACCTGGGTTCGCCGGCATCTCTGAAATTCGAACTAAACGCGAAACTATTACTGGAAAAGTTGAAAACTTTAGACAGGGCTCCGAACAACGTTCGCTGACCAATACAGAAATTTTGACCTGGGTTCGCCGGCATTTCTGACATTGGATTTGAACGTTACCGGTGGATTAATTAATAAAACAACTTAGTCCTGCTAACTGTTTTAGATAACTTAATCAACCGTACGAGTTGTTCTTCGTAACAAGATAGGGAGTTGTGTTTTAATGTATAATTAATGTAATAAGTGACTTTTATTAGTGTCTGTACGAATCCAAAATCTAAAGATAATACATGTTTTATAACTTATAGTGGTTTCCTTTATTGCATAACTGGTGCGAAAGTGAGAATTTAATAAGTTTATAAAATCTAGTGTTATAACTGGCGCCCAAACGAGCGGGCAGAGCTAAAAAAGACCTGTTATTGAAAAAGACATTAATCCGAACACAATGGAATTCTCAGTTACTGAAGAAATCTATCACGCGTTTTTAAATTGTGCGACGGCAGAAACTTCCGCCAGGTAGTTTTCAAAGTGCGATACAAATTCGACGGATCTCGCGATGCG
>NW_020538040.1:156858098-156947710 GCF_003426905.1 Ctenocephalides felis
TTCTATAATATATGTATCATCGAACTCTAATTTTTATATGCCATCATGCTGCTAATCTCATATTATAAATCGGTTTATTGGCTGAAAATGTTATTACACTATTGATTGGTATTAATGATCATAATTCTGGTTTTACTGATCTTTGCCTTATAAAATAGTTTATAACTTATTTAGTTATTATTTATGAGTTATTTAATTGCACAACATATATTATTGTTTCATTAAATTATACATTCAATTCGTAGTCATTATTATTACTAATAAGCCGTTCTTTTTTCTTCGTTTACAGGGAGTATAAAATTCATTTTATGACTTTCCTTATGATTAAGTTTGGAAATTGGCTATAACTATTGCAATTAATCGGTAAAATATTGAAATACGATGCTAATAAATACTGAATATTATTTCTTTATGAGTGTGAGAAAATGAATGACCTGTTGGGCCATGTAATTTAAATGTACTCTACAATTGATAAATAATTAACTGTGATGTATTTACTGCTACGTCTAATTATGAAGATAAACAAATAATAAATAAAATGAGATATTCATTTTTTTGTTATATTCGAGAATATTTTATGGAACTATAATATTTTGACAATGAATAAAATCAATCAATAATCACAAAATTGCATTGACAAATACCTGATTAAAACTGACAAATAAATAGTGATTAAAATTAAAAATATATGTTATATTTCAATTTGAAAATTATTTTTTATACATGTGAAATATCTTCCATCTTACCTAATTTTATTGGAAGGAATTTCAGAGGTTGCACTTGTTTAGTCTTCAAATCTCTGGATCTATTCCATACTACTTTTGAGCCAAACTCACCTTGGCAGAATCAGTATTGTAGCATCAAATGCAAGTACACTGAAGTCATGGAAGGTTTTGAATTCTTGATCTTATAATATTAAATGGGCTGGCTGACATTATTCTTATAATATTGAATGAGATTAGTGTCCAATTAATCAAGTTTCATATAACTTATATTTAGAATAATAAATTTCTCGTCCAATATGAATTAATAAGATATAACCTTTATACAGTAATACTCCGCTTAACGCTGTTTTGGTTTAGCGCTTTTTTATTTCAACCCAGGTTTCGAAGTGGTAAATGTGGAAGATGTCGAAGAAATAACTCAAGAAGCGGCAGTCTTTCAGCTCAGAATTGAGCTCAAGAGCTCAAGAAGTTAACTGAACAAGAAGAAAACAAAAATGTTGACAGCAATGAATGAATCAGGGGAAGAGCAAAAAGAACTTTCGATGGTGTTTGTAAAAAGTAGTTTGTCTACCATATCTGAAATATTCGATCAATTCATTAAAAATGATCCGAATTAGACAGGAGCTCAAAAGTAAGGTGTGGTGTTAGAGATGTTCTATCCGTTTATGAAGAACTTTTAAGAGAACAACGCAAAAAAGGCAAATAACATAGAAGCTTTTGTCACAAAAGACAGAACACTGAAAGCGGGGAAGACTAACTAAAAAATATGACTGACTTAGAATTTTGTTTTTTCAAGAATATTCGTTTTGTTATTTATATTATGTTTTTATTTTTGCAAAAATAATAATGTGGTATAATTGGGCTTTAAAAAATAAATATTAGGATTTATTTTTATAAAAACACATACTTTTTAAATTAATATCTAAACAATTTCCTAGCCATCTCCTAACTCCAATAATTCCATGTAAAGATTTTTAAATTACAATATTTATTACAACTGTTAGATAATTTTAATCTAGTAATAGTAACGAACAATAACATAAATTTAATAAAAAAGAGTACAAATAAAGGATAGTATTTACATTAAAATGATATCCGTAGTATGATGATTTAATATAAAATAAAAGCAAATAATTAAAATAATAAAATTAATAAATAAATAAATAAAATTTCTGAATAATAAAAATAAGAAAAACAATAAAGTGGAATAAAAACAATAAGTGACAGATAAAGATAGCTTCGTTTAACGCTGTTTTACATTACGCTCTATTTTGATGGAACTTATCCCCAGCGTTAAGCAGGGTATTACTGTATTCTCAATTTAAAACCGATAATCACTACTGCTTGACATCATACGGGTACCTAACCTGGAACTTCTATTGGAAGCCCATGGCTCTAACCACTAATCCACAAGGAAGCCTATTATTCCTATGACTTTAATTGAGATTCATGTAAAATTTATTGAAAATCATTCCTAGTATTCATATTCTTAATTAATAGGTGCCAAATAAGCTTCACAAAGACTCATTCGCATGAAAGCACATAAAATTTTATAGCCGCCATACCATTGTTCACAGAGTCCTAAAAAACGCCGATCATCAAGACGCGGAATCTGAATTATCATTAGGCGTCTCGATAAACTGAGACCGCTGATTGAAATAATGTCATTAGAAGTCCAAACAATGAATGCACAGTGCATCGCGGGCTGTGGGATCCGTCCGCGGCGTATTGTGACGATAGCATTCCGTTGAATCCATGTTGAATCGTCGCCTGCACTAGTGAATCAACCGTTACGAAATATTCCGGGCATTGTTGCCTGTTCCGAATTTTAATCGCATCTTATTAGATGGTAAGCTCGAAGGAACCATCGCTAACGAGATAATAAAATATAATGCAGTTTTGAAACTATCATTTTTGTGATACTTTTGGCGAACGATCCCATATTTTCTTAGATTTTGAAGACTGTGGCCGTTTTTTTTTCAAAGTTCTAACAATTTTTAATAAAAAAACTTTATCAATGGTATAACATTAATGATGACGCGAAAGAAATCGATTTTTATTTATTCAATTCAAAACTTAGCTTGAAGTCATTAGATCTTCGAATATACTCATTAATATGATGATGTGTTGTGAAGAGTGGGCAAAGAAACTCTACTGAGCATGATTCTGAAAAGAAAAGGAAATTGGATCGGACTCATTTTGCCAAAAAGAGTGCCTCTTACACTAGGTCGTGTAAGGTAAAATATGTGGAATATATGTATATAATACATATATATGAAATATATTGTAGGAAAACTAGTTATGAATATAAAATTATATAATCCGTTGGATGAAAATATAAACAATTTATTAATTACAAAATTTTATGATAAATAAAAATGACAAATCATTTTTGTTTTTCCTCAATGTCTAGCCTGCTTGTTTTCTCACACACTCCCTGCCCAGTGTTGACCTCACAGTTTAAAAAATACAGGAAAACACGTTATAAAAATATGGTGGGAAAGTAGATTATAGCAGTGTTGTGGTACTGGTCAATTAGAAATTCATCTAATGGAATAAATGACAGTTTCGTCTTCGACCTTCCATCATCTCCATACTCTGCATATGGTTCTGAATATAAATCACGTGATAAATTTCCTGAACCTCGATGTCTTGGCAAATTTTGAAGATTCAGCCACGATCTACTGTATTTATTTTAATTTCTATAATATTTTGGGTAAATAGATGGCGCTCTGTAAGAATATGGATTTTCGCAATGATTATAAATAATCTTTTTGACTTCTGTAGCCCTTTGAATCATACATCGGATTCTCGAGAGTGTATTAAAGAGTCATCAACTTGACAAGATGCAGTCACAAAGTCTTATGCATCAAAAGACGATTTGGTGAGTTAACGGACAAGGAGAGGTTGAATTGCGATTCCAATGAACCATTTGATAGTGAATTCAATTCATGACCCAAGATCTAGGCGCAGAATTAATTTTTGTGTCAGCAATAAACACTGAGGTCTGGGTATACAAAATGGGTATACCAACAGAAGTCCGGTGTCAGTAGAGTAAATGGGTTCACTCGCATATATACATGACAAGGACATTTTCGAATTTCTTTGCTCCCAAGGGCGCCAATGCTTCCAAATTAATAAAAAATGAATCTGTAATAGTATTAGCTCTTAATATAAACATTTAGATAGAGCGCACGTCAATTGAAAGTTTAAAATCCTATTCATCGTGGAATCAAGATTAATTTTGCAGCAAAATATTTATTTAATTTGTGATGTTGAAACTCAAATTATTATCTTGATTCCATGATGAATAAATATTGTAGAACAGCCTACATGGATATAATTAGAGGTTAAGTGGTTTATAAATATTCTTATGTGTAATAACATTTGAGTTCAAATCAGAAAAATGAATCATAATATCAAGGCTGTACTTAAAATCTCATAATTTTCAAACTACACTTGATAATTTTTTCCATGATAGTTACTACCATCTCTATCATCCTGTTTTGGCTTGACGTTGAGCTCTGGGACACCCTGTATTTCATGTAATTTTAACAAAAATATTTGTTAGAAAAAGATCGGCTAGAATTATTCTTCTGAGATGTTGGCTCGTTTCTCAATAGTTTTTGTTTTATAGCAAATTATTACGTTTTAGATTTTTTCTTAAAATGTGCGATATTATTTGATAATAAATATCAAATAATATCGCAAGTTTTGAGAAAAAAACTATAACGTAGTAATTTGCTATAACGTAATATTAGAGAATAAACTTTAAGTTTATTATTTGAAATCATATCGAAATTCTTCTAGTAGTATATAATGATTTTTAAGAAGTTTTATAATAAAGTTAATTTTAAAAGCAACAAATGGTGTGAAAAATAGTGTGAACTAAGTTTTCGTGGTAATTTGTAGATCATATTCTCAGATAACATAAGTGCATAAAGCATAAAGAGTAATCGAATTTGATGCAGATTTTTCCCCCAACTCTCTTACTACTAAATCATAATTTGAGAATTCGTCGTTGAGTCACATTTGTATTCGATTTATGCAATTATCTCATATATTACTTGACGATATTTAGGTACGTGTGAGCGTTGGACGGGACGCACGCGTCCACGTTCTCACGGGCTAATAGAACAAATAATAATAAGTGGGTACCACGGATTGAAAAGAATATTTAATTGTTTTGACTTATGGATATGAACTGTAAACGCTACCTGTTGCAAACAATAGAATTTACCTTAATTTAAAAAATTACCTGAAAATCAAGATAGCCATTAAAGTTCATAATGATACTTCGAAATACTTACAGTGGGAAATGACAATATGATAGAAATCTTGAGATAATGTAATTATTACGTCGTTAAATTTACCGAAATTGTCACTGCTAAAATTCTAATCATAAATTGTCATTTACTACTCGAAAAGTTGAGCATATGATAAAAAAATCCATTCCAATTCGTAAAGATTTGCGATATCCTAATAATTGTTATATAAAGCACAATATATATAGGTACTCTACAAAATTAATTTGTTTGATTTACAATAATTATAAATGTATAAAATAATAGCAATCTACAAAATAATATTTTTGTTTGCAAAGGGAACAAAAATACAAAATTTAATCTTACATATCTAAGTTTTATTTTGTTTTTAAAGATTTATTTATTCATTTATATTAGTTTATACATACATATTTCTATACAATTTATATACTCATGTATAACTATCTTAAGATATAAATACATAAACTTATATTTAATACTAACTAATAAAAAAAGAAAATTTACTTATAAATAAATTTCTAATCATGGAAAAATATCTATGTAGGGAAGGGAATATCTAAGTAAACATATCTAAGTAGGGAAGCTAGATAGGGGCTGGTTGTAACAATTTCTTTTAAATTAATATATCTTGAAATCGACTGATCATATTTATACGAAATAAAGCTGGACAGTTGCTGAAACTATTCCTCTACCTATTCAAGTAAAAATAATTTCACAAATGTTTCATTATTTCACAATTAATCATTTTCTAAAAAAATACGGTGTTGCAACTTACCCCGTGTTTGGGGTTAGTTGTAACGTCTACCTAGGCAAGTAGTAACCACATTAGTACTTCTGATGGTTTATTCTTTTCTTATTTTTAAGAAAAGCCTTGTATAAAATTTTGTTCAATTTTCTTTAAAAATTAGTACTTTTTTTTTTTTCATATTTATTGCTAATTTTCGCGAACTTGAAAATATAAGTTTGAAATTGTTATAGTATGTTATAGTATGTGTGTGTGTGTGTGCGGATACAAATTTTCGTAGACGATTTCGGGAACACGGATCAACCGATTTGAATAAATCAGAAAGCGTAGAAAATAAAAAATTGTTACACAGTATCAAATATGGATAAATAATATTTAAATATTGATCAAGGTATTTTATTTTTATTGATTTATATGGACAACATAACAGTCCATATACATATATGTAATTTAGTACACGCCAATAAAATACTATACTTATATTTATGGGAAAGTAAATAATGTCAAAGATAATAATAAAGATAATTTATGATTGGAAATAAAGAAATTAACAACGTCGTAACTATTAATATTTCAAATCGAAACAGTAAATATCAAATCCAATATATAAATTAATAATTATTACCGAAGTAACTAATAACTGAACGTAATATTAATGTGCAGTTTAAACCTTCGTAATTATCTATCTAATTGAATCTTTTGTGATAGTAGTGAATCGGTTTCGAATTAAATTCCATAATTATTATAAAATTGCATGTTGTGGACTTGCTTTTTTATAGCAAGAACATAAGATTGAAATTAGTTGAGTTAATTAGTTGTTTTTAAAATTGTTTTTACAATTTTTTATTATCTTATAATTATGCTTTTAAATTTATTCAAATTACGTTCACTGAACAATTCTAAATTTAATAGCAAATTACTGTATAGTATTGTATAATATTAGTTTATAAACTATACAATTAAATAATTTAATGTTTATGATGTGCATTAATTTAACTTCTATAAAAATCTATTCTGACTTTGATGAGAAATAAAAAAGTATTTCTGATGATCCAGACTTCCACTTCTGCAAGAATATAAATTATTTATTTCATTTAGATATATTCCATAATTTATACCTAATGAAGTAAAGCTCTCTCACAACGGAGAACGATTTGTTCATGAAAAGCAATAATTATAAAGCAATTCTATCCCCTTCAATAATAATTCTATTATATTTGTACTGAGATATTTTTTGTTGATAAATTAGAATTAATTAATTAAAAAATCAAATATAACATTTTTAACAATTAGTTATTATTAAATTGATTATTTTCTATTTTAGCACACCTTAACGGGCCACAGTGGTAAGGTCATGGCAGCTAAATTTTTGGGAGAAGCATCCAGAGTAGTTTCTGGCAGTCATGATAGAACTTTGAAAATTTGGGATCTCAGAAGTAGAGCATGTAAGTACTAAAAAATATAAAATACCTACAAATAAATAAATTGCACTGGTATTGACCAACTCCATGCTTGTAGTAAGAGTTATAATGCGCCTGGTTTGTTTGCCAGCGTTATATATATCAAATATGTAATGTTGTTAATGAGTCCTAACTTTACTTGTTTTTGAGATATTGGTGGTGGAACTTTTTACTCGTGGACCTTTAAGCCCAGCTCTACCCTATATTATTTATTAAATGTTCTTTTCGCTCTAAACATTGTATAAAATTTTGTTCGATTTTCTTCAGCACTTATTTTTTTCATATTTTTTGCTTATTTTTGTGAGCTTGAAAATAAAATTTTGAAATTGTTAATGTGAGAGTTTATTAACCTTTCGTAGTATAGGGTAAGTTAGAGTAATCGCAAATAAATCGAAAATTTGTATATATCTTTACGTTTCAAAGGTTTCTGGACATTTTATCATATCTTAGAAAAAATTGATGTATTTGTTTGTGTGTATGTGTGTGTATGTACGTGTATGTGTGTGCGGATACAAATTTTCGTCGACGATTTTGGGAACACGGATCAACCCATTCGAATAATTCAGAAAACATTCGATTCGTATTCATAAGATGACTTGCTGATTAGTTTTTGGCAAAGGCAGGTCTAGCCGTTTCGAAGATGCGGGGCAAAAAGAGCCAAAAATGGTAATTCAGTTTTTGAGATAAGGAGCGTCCGATTTGAATAATTTAAAAACCATTTTATTCGTATTGATAACATGAAGTATCGTTTAATTTTTTGGCTCTTTAGGCAGGTCTAGCGGTTTCAGAAGGTCTAGCGGTTTCATTTCGAAAATTGCCATTTAGCGGTTAAAATGATCATTAGACATATGCACATCAAATTATCAGATATTTTATAGAAATTTTAATAATAAGTATGAATTTTATGTACATTTTTATGGGTTCCGTACCAATATTTATCTTTTAGACTGAGGTGCGGCGCTTACGCGCTTCGATATTTCTTCGCTAAAACAGCCACGCAGCACGATTGCTTTTTCAGAAAAATTCAAGAATTCAAAAAAATTTCAGAAAAATTCAAGTTTCTCAAGTCAAATTTTTCAAAAATATCTAAATTCTCAAAAATGCCATTTTTTCAAAGTTTATAATTAAATTTAAAATAAAGTAAAAATAAATTTTAAAGGTTTTTCAAATATTTTATTTTTTGATACGGGAAGTTCCAGCAATTTGTCTTAAGGCACGATGCCAAGCACTACTAGTTTTAACCCGCCTTGGGTATTTTGCATTCGGCACTTTTTTCATGCAAAACGTATTGTTTCATATAAGCATGCTTGTTGTATATATCATTTGCAGATATTTGATGGGTAATTGAAATTTTATTATCATGATTTTATTATTAAGATTTCATTCAAACCTATACTATTCGAAAACCCGGACAAATATTGCTTTTAGAAAAACCTGGACACCACGCATGGTCACCTTGTTAGTAAGAGCTAGAAAGGCGTGACTATTTCTAGTTCCCATCGAAAATGTAACATATATCCCTTGACATGATTCTTTGGTGTTTTTCAATTTGATTAGAGTGATTGAAACCGTACTTCCGAACAGGTATCCGTATGCGATCATTATCCGTACTGAATTGCCAGTATTAACATAATGTTATGCGAACCTGGACGAGGAAAGACGTTCGTGGTTCTCGGTCAAGGAAATGCACACACCGGTGCCTTATTATGTGAGCCGCGTCTGTCGTCCGAGATAGATTGATGGCATGACATTGGCCATTCGAAAAGGCGATGAAATGAAAAGAAAAAATATATAGTGCACGCACCTTGCATGCATTTCATAGAACACACTATTGCCGTTATTTCCTATATTGTTTGGTCTATTGCTTTTGTGTTGTGTTGAAATTCCTTCATAATTGCTTTTGTTGCATAAGCAGTCGTTTCTATTAATCTAGTAGGTCAAAAACAATTTACTTTATGTTTGTAAGCTGAATAATATTTGTAATATTTAAACAAAGAATGACAAGGTAATGATGTGATGATTTTATAATACATACTTCATTTTATTTAAAATATTTGCTTGACTACTATTTTGCTATTCAATAAAATTCAATTGAATTTCAATTCAAAAAATATATATTTCACTGACCAGCATTCCGATTTTTCGCCTTGCGTCCCGGCTTTTTCTAGAAGCAATATTTGTCCCAGATTTAGGTGTTTTGTCCCGGATTGTCCCGGATTTTCAAAAATGTTTTGATTGCCAATATTTTTTTAAATATATTTCAACTAGAAAATTTGAACAGCCTAGCCCCCCCCCCCTTTCACACACATTATAATCTGTCCCGGATTTTATGCAAAAAATATGGTCACCTTACTATATATAATGTATACAATATAATGGTTGTACAAAAGTCTGCTTTTTTGGGTATTACACTTCATCATAACTATTCAATAAAATTGACCAACTCGGGCTAATAGCTCTGGAATTTCAGATGGGCAGATTTGCAGACTAAACTAAGTATTTTATTAATAAACAAGCATATAAATCATTGAGCTCATATTTCATGCAATTGTTAATATATTTTAAATATACCGAAGGCCACTTCATTTTATTCAATAGTAGATGTAAATATTTTTGGTTAATAGTATCGATGACATGTGCTAAAAATTTCCTATGACTCTATTCAACAGAATTTGTCGGAATACAGAGCCATTATTTTCTATGAGTGCATCGGCTACTCTGTGTTCTCTAAAAAAAATACTATAAAATTAATTTTATATAAATTTAATATAATAATTATTATGTTATATTTAACAATTGATTTGATAGTTGTAGTTGTTTTATTTTTTACCCGAAAATTTTCAATAAGAAAATTATCAAGTATTTTACAATTTTACAATCTGATTAAATGCGCTAATTTTTTATGAAACTTGCCAACACACTTTAGTATATTTTTTTCAAAAGAGAGCCTCTTAAAGTCGACTGATGAAATTGAAAAAAAAATAATTCGGAGTAAACAAAAAATCTTTATTTGTGAAAACTTGTGGCATTTGTATTATTTTAATGTAATCCTAGGAATGTTATTCACGGTTACGGTTTCAAAGTTGAAATTAACAAAATTAATAAAAGTTATTCACAATACGTGAAAAATTGTCAAATTTTGACTAAAGCTCTAGGTTGAACATAAAAGCCCATAATTTCCAAACCACGTGAAATAGTTAATTTTTATTTACTCATGCATTAACACTAAACTATTTTATTAGGTCATATAAGAAATATGATCGGAATGACAAATAAATAACTAGGCATCTTTTACGCCCTGAATATGCATTGCTACTATAAATATCTGAATGTTTACTAACATATCAAAGAATCTAACGCTGTTAATCATATGTTTAGTAACACTAATTATGTCTGAAATAAAGCATGTTCATTATTAAAAGCAGTTTCTTATCGGTTTATTTATAATCTTTTTAATTCGAACAAATCGAACAGCCTGGTGACTGAGCATTTGGTTCAAATATTTTGAAAGCATGTTTCTATCAGCTTAGATGTTTAGTAACAACAGAAGTACATAAATAGTGGAGAAGTGGGGAAATGGATTTTCCGTTTGCAATTCTCCAGAATTTAATTAAAATATTTATAAAACATGTTTCTATGAACTTAAAGGATTATCAGCGCCAGAATTGCATGAATAAATTATGCAATAATTTTGCTAGAGGCTTTGATCAGAACACCTTACTTAAAAAATCAGCATATGATCTCTTGCCACACGTTGTTTTATTGATAGCATTTTGTTTCTATAAACTTTGTAATAATGCTGTAGATTGTCTTTAAATTATTAACCAACTATCCTTTAACGTTCATAGATTATCTTCACAAACACAAGTATTTTTCAATTATCCTATTCCTAAATATAATGCTCTGTGCCTTTTACACTAACTAATGTCCTCTAATTTTTGAGCAATTAATAAAGATATCGATGTTCACAATACTTCACTAAATCAAATAATCTCCATCTGCCCAACTTAATCTTTGTTAAGTTGGGCTTTTTTCTTTTCAAATATGTTTTTGTATTCTATTTTTTTCTATGTTATTTTATGAGATTGTTGTATTATGTATCATACTATGTTGTATTATATCTGATCTTTATTATATTTTTAAGTCTTCTAGGAACTATTTTATGGGCCTTGTAATAAAATAAATAAAGAAATAAAAAATAAATAATAGTTGGGACAAATATTTTTCGCATCCGATTCTCCGTCCATATAGTTCAATTATGCCTAGCTCGAATCCGAACTGGATTGCGGTCTAACCGTCTTTCTTCCGCTGACAAACTCGCTATAGGTAATTCAGTAAGGCGACATGTTACGAATATGGACCGTGGTATATCGCACATGACAGTTTACTCTACATTTTTCATTACTTTATAGAGATATACCGGTTGTCAATAATTGCACGTGGAAATGAAACATTTCCGAAATGTCGGTAATAATAATAAATGTTCCTAGGTGTTCAGCTTCGTCGGGAGAGGGGTAATTTCCAAGTTATGGATGGACCAGATTATTGTTTGGCAACAAAATGAAAATTGTTTTTATTTCACTGAATCTTTTTTCCTTGGATTTCTCAGATGTTTCAGGTTCGATACCCGTCACGTACAGCCTGATATCAAGCAGTACTGACATCGCTTTTTACTTGAAAATATAGATAGTAGTAATATGTTTTTAAGTAAAAATAGCTCATACCCATTGTTGCGTCCAATAAAAAGTCATCAGTCGGAGTTAGGTCAACTGGTGTGTTGTCTTTTACAGCCATGTTAGCTATCAATGTACATATATGTATTGTAATGCTGGAACTACCAATGATACCCCTTTCTATGTAGAAGGTCCACCGATGATGCCTGCAATTTGTAGGATATTTCTGCTGCTAACAAAACTTGTGGAGGCTAATCAGTAAAACAGACGAAGAAGTTTGATGTATTTGTTTATTTCATGATTTACGACTGAGCTCATTATTGACTGAAGACTGAGTACTGGCTGACTTATATTGATCTGAACTTTGTGAAAACTAAATGCCGACTGACTGAAGACTTCGTCTTGCAATCCTTTCACGTGCTCGCTTCAATGTGACTTTGAAATCCTAGATAACACTATTTTACGACTTGTTCAATGTCATTGCATAGGGCAACACAATGCATTACTTAGTTGTTATTGCGTATTTTTGTAGTTTGGAAACAAAAATTATCAACGCTTGCTGTGCTTGTCAAGGATATCTCGAGCTTACAATGTTTCATGTATGATTCACGAGAAACGTCGTTTGTATTCTGACCGTTATAGTGGTTTATAATATTATTTATGATTATAGCGAATCGGTGCACACCCGTCACAGTATATATAATAGTTTTGTTTTGGATGCAGTAAAGCTTCGACTATCCAAATATTAGAATTCAAATTGTGAAGCGTTGTTATTACATTGTGCATATATTTTAATAATTCTATTAGAAATAATTAGATATTCTTGCATTTACATTTATAAAAAATATGCATGTTATATACACATTTCGACTAACATCGGCGATAAAAAAATATTTTATAGAGTTATGAATCTGCTTATCTATTTTATAGAGTAATGATGAACCAAGCTAATAGATATTGATAATTAAGTATAATATATAACATTGCGAAGAGATTTAGAACAACAAATCACTGCTTGCGACCTGTAATTAACTATAATTAACATGCAATCGAAAATCACAACTATACATTCTTATTATTAATATATCTCTAATTATGTTGTAATTAACAAATGTGCAGACATATTGATTGAATTTCATGTATATCAATTGCTGGTAGAAAAAGCATTCTATTTCCAGAAATGTGGCATTTATATTAAAAACGAATTGAAAGACGATTTATTAGAAACAATTGAGGAAGGGTTCAAAACTGATTTTTTATAGACATATTATATGTATTTTTATATTAGTTTTGTTGTGCATTGAGATTATTCTCAGCTAAATCAATGATTTGCTTAATTCTCAATCACTTACCTTTATGTTCAAGCCATAATGGATTATAATTAATAAACAATCTTTAGCATTTAGCATAGAAGCAAGAAAATAATTTTAAGGAAGTTTTCAAGACAAAGTCGCCGCAATTCGACATAATTTTGAATCAATAACTGGAGGATCTAGAAGATACATGTGTATATTGTCGAATATTAATTATTTCTCTCTGGGCAACTTTTATTATCAATGAAATATTTACAGTATACATATTGCATTATAGAAAATCAACTATGTCTTTTATTAGCAATAAGAAGTACCACTTATTTTAAATATCTCAAATTATACTCAAAGTTCTTGCTATGTACATTATTAACTTCCCGTAGGGCAAGTTATAGTAATCGCAAAAAAATCGAAAATGAAAATTTTTATATATCTTTACGTTTCAGAGGTTTCTGAACATTTTGGCATACCTTAGAAAAAATGGATGTATGTGTGTGTGTGTGTGTGTGTGTATGTGTGTGTATGTATGTATGTATGTGTGTGTATGTATGTGCGGATACAAATTTTCGTCGACGATTTCGGGAACACGGATCAACCGATTTGAATAATTCAAAAAACATTCGATCCGTATTGATAAGGAGACGTGCTGATTAGTTTTTGGCAAAGGCAGGTCAAGCCGTTCCGAAGATACGGGGCAAAAAGTTCCGAAAACGGTAAATCAGTTTTTAAGAGAACGGAGCGTCCGATTTTAATAATTCAAAAAACATTTTATTTGTATTGATGAAGAATCGATACAACTTTCATGAAGGTAGGTCCAGCGGTTTCGGAGATATAGAGGAAAAAGTAAAAAAATGAGCCATTTGGCGGTCAAAAATGATCATTAGACATATGCACATCAAATTATCAGACATTTTATAGAGATTTTAACAATAAGTATACATTTTGTTAACATTCCTATCGGTTCCGTACCAATGCTTATGCGTTAGACAGCGACGCGGCGCTTACGCGCTTTATATTTTGTCCCTATGTAGTTAAAGCAGTACGATTGCTTTGAAAAAAAAGTTCAGATCTTCCACAATATGTCAAAATAAAAAAAAAAAAATTTTTTTCAAAAAAAAAAAAATTTTTAAAAAAAAATTTTTTTTTAAAAATTTTTTTTTTCAAAAAAAACTAATTTTTTGTCCAATTTATAGTTTCTCAAAAATCTTATTTTTTCAAAGTAATTTTTTTTCAAAAATGTTAATCGTTTTAAAAAAAAATAATAATTTTTGGTACGGGAAGTTCCAGCAATTTGCCTTAAGGCACGATGCCCTAATTGCCTTAAGACAGAATTCCACTTACAGCTAGTTGTTCATTATAGTTACATGCATTCTAGTAGATTTTTTAAGCTGATTTGAATATAGATAAATAATTATATACATGTTGTTCGGTCTGCAGGCGTTGAAACTAAGTTTGCGGGTTCCAGTTGCAATGACCTAGTGACATCGGATGGATCTGGGTCGACCATCATTAGTGGCCACTTCGACAAGAGGATCCGATTCTGGGACACGAGGACCGACTGCGCGGCCAACGATATTTTACTTCAAGGCAAAGTTACATCACTCGATTTATCGCGAGGTAGTATTTCATAATTATAAGAAACTATCAAAGAAAATTCTTAACGTTTTCCATATAATAAACCGTTTTCAATTATTTTCATTGTAGTATACTCGTGATAATTATTTAAATTAACATACAGTTAATTTTGAGTCGAGCACTATTTTATGGATTTAGAGGCCACTTCAAAATAGACATGTTATGGTAATGTTTTGTTACGGGACTATCTTCGCATGAGTTGGTAGTTGCGAACTGTCGAAAAGCTATATATTTGCCTGCGATCAGGCTTTTTACACCTAAAACCTAATTTTACATATGTTTTATCAAAGAGACATCAGAAAGTTGCACTTATGATAAAATTGTTATTTTACGTTAGTGCGTTTTGTAGGTTAGGTTTTATGTGTAAAACGCCTGATCGCACAGTTAATACATAGCTTTTTGACAATTTGTTACTACTAACTCATGAAGATAGATCCGTAACATAGCACTATCATAACATTTATATTTTGTTCCTTGAAGAATTGGACCCTTAATTTTTTTATTCCATAAATTGTCGGTTCATATTTTTTTTAATTTTTAGTTTTAATTGATTATACATGCGTTCATGTGAATATAAATATTTTACAGAAATCATAAAATAATATGGGACAATATCTCTATTTTTTGCAAATTAGCGCTCTTCAAATTTGCATATAGATGATATGAAACACTCTCCTTTTGTATAAAGATAATACTGATTTATAATATCACTGCATAAATATAACAATTGCATCACGGCATAAATAAACAAAATTTAATCAATCGGATTTAAAATGAAGAACATTGCCTAATATTTTTAAGTATAAACTGAATTGCAAAGTTAAAATTATTATTTGATTTTTTTTTAATTAAAAAAAAATTGAAACAGAAAAAAATCTTTTCTCAAAAGCATGGTTCTGTTAACACAAGAAGAAAGGTTTTTAAATCGGATGCTTAGTTCTCAAAAACTGCCATTTTTTGCACAATTAGCTCTATATTTCCGAAACGGCTGAACCTGTCTTCGCCAAAATTACCACTTCTCCCCATCATTACAAATCGAATGTTTTTTGGACTTTTTGCTCCATATCTCTGATGCCACTGGACCTGTCTTTGTCAAAAACTAATCAGCCCGTCTCCTTATTAATAGGAATCGGATGTTTTTTGAACCATTCAAATCTGGTAATACGTACACCCGAAATCGTCGACGATAAATTGTCTCCACACATATACACACACATCCATTTTTTTTAAATGTTCAGAAACCTCTCAAACGTGAAGATATGCAAAAATTTTCATTTTCGATTTTTGGCCGATTACTGTAACTTACCCTACGGGAAGTTAATTAATGTTTCAATAATTTTCGGGAAGTTAATAAAAATGAAAAATATTTTAATATAACATTCAATTATGTACGTTGCCATATCTATTTTTCATCGGTATATTCCTAGAAAAGTATCATGGAATGTTTATCAACGAGAGTTCAGTTACAGTAGCCGTTGTCGACGTAAATAGTTTAAACCCAATTACCCGTGAAAATTTGCTGTCACGCACAATAACATCAAAATGGCACTTCAATATTCACCATAAATTGCGGTATATTGAACTTTTTTGATATTATGTATATACTATACCATGAATAACTATGAAAAGATATAATGTAATATTATCTCAAATGTGTTCACTTTGGCGTTTTTTTTTATTCGAGTCAATGTTTCAATTTTTCTTATTCTCTCTTTTATTTACAACTGTCCAGTTAAGGACATTTAATAAATTTGTGGAATTTACAATTGTCGGCCGTAAAGGGGCATTTTATACTAAAGGGGCATGTTGGAAAAACAACTCAATAGCTGTTTTCCCATTCGATATAATATTCACAATATTTCATTGATAATTATATAATCTTAACTATTTACTTATAGAATAATTTCTTATAAGTAATGACTAAGTTTTAATTTCAATTTTTTATCAGGTGAGTTGATGATTTAAATTCAGTGGCGCTTTTCTTTTCAACCTTCTTGGATAGTTCTCCGTTAATTATTATTTAATTTTAATGTTTTAAAATGATCGAAATAGTATTTGCACAATAAATTGTTGAATTTGCTCTTGGTTCAGTACAGAATTTTTAAATTACAGTATATTTCTTATTCTTGTTAAAAATAAAATCAGTAGAGTTTTTATAATTCTTAAATACTTGGCTAAAATATTTAATAATATTTCATAAATGGTCAGTATATAATAGTATCATAATAAACATACTGTATGTGGTTTATTAATTTTTATCACCTTTGACAAAAATGTCATGAATAGGTATAAATAAATTTTTTGATTGAAGACTTTTAGCACCTTATTAATTTAAAAAATAAACGACTGCTATTAGAAGCCTATATTTTGCTGTATTCAACAGGTCAGCGTTTTAGAACTCTTTTATGTGTATTTAAGATTCTGCCGAAGTGATGTATGAAATAGCTCCATGTTTTTATGTTCCAATAAACAAAAATAATCTAATATGTATATATGTAGTTATTTCATTTATCTACATATATATATATATATATATATATAAAAATCAAAATATTTTTGTTTCAGATTGTAAATATCTCTTGGGATGTGTTCGTGATGATACTATCAAAATAATGGATTTACGAATGAATCAAATTATTGGATCTTTCTCGTGAGTATAGAATATTAGTTAAAAGAATATTTTCATGTAGTTAAATAAAATTTAATAGTTTCATAAATAACAAATTTTCCCATACATTAGTTGATTTTCATCTTTTTGTAAACATGTATTCTACTAAAAATCACATTTTTCAGGCATGACCATTTCAAGGTGGGTTGTGATTGGTCAAGAGCCTCTTTCAGTCCTGATGGAACCAGAGTATCAGCCGGTGCTCAAGATGGTAGTGTATTCATTTGGCATACGCTTACTGGAAAGCTCGATACAATACTCAAAGAACATGAGTAAGTATAAAAATGATGTAATATTACACACACATAGATACATATATATATATATATATATATATCATTTTTTTAAATTATTACAGTTCTGCTGTTACTGCCGTAAGTTGGTTTCCCAATGGTTCAGCCCTTGCCAGTGTAGATAGATCCAAAAAATGTATAATTTGGGGAGACACATAACAGTGTGAGTTATTAGTTATAAATAAAGATCAATCTATAAGATGATAAATAATTATCTACACTTTTTTTATAAATGTTATAAATATATCAGCAGCTTATCAATTTAAAGACGATTATCCTTTTGTATATACTTAAAATTCTAGCGATGTCGCAGTGCTAGCCATTGTTCATAAGTTGGAAAACTTTTGATTATCATACTATTAAGTTCTAGGGCCCTAATAGCTTTTTGGCAATTTCTTTTTTCTTCTTTGAGCATACGGTGATTGACCTCATACTGCCTCGATAAAGTTGTATTCGCAATCAACTTTTCATCTTTTAATTTTATAATTAATGGGGCATCAATGCCTCCTGAACATGTAGCTGATTGTGTAGTTGCTGAAATTTTTGCAGTGTACTCAAAAAGTAGTTTTAAGAGTGTATATATAGCTTTTTAATTTATTTAATACCTTCTAGCACTAAAGTAGAGCTTTCAGGGGCATTAGGTTTTCTCATATGTCTTTCAATAATTCTCCACATTGCTAAAAGTATTGTTAATGTTTTTCAAGAAAACTATACGGATAAATAGTAAAACCAGATTTTAGGCATAGGATAAACATACCTTTAGGACCGGCTAATAGTACAAGTATTATTTTACATGGCATTTTGGAAATCTGTATTGTTGTATCTACGAGCGAATATAAATAAGAAAAAATAATTAACGATGACCGCTTAACTAATTGAAAATAATTTGTTGTACATTGTGCATTATCCATGTCTTAAATTTAAAAAAAAATGAATTTATGAAAACGTGAAATTTTGATGTTCGCGCCCGATGGGTTTGATTTTCATCGTGAACAACGCCACTTATCGTCGTTTGGTTTTGTCGACGCGCCAAATTCAAAAATATACTTTTAAGAAATCGAAATATTGTTTATCTATATGCGTATGAATTGTTTATCTTAAATTAGTTGACATTTTAATCTCGAGCTCCGTTATCTTCAATGCATTAATCTTTCATTATCTTACAGGTGTAGAGTCTTTACCAGTGCCATAAGCATCACTTTATCCGTCAGCCGTTTTTACATGAATTCTTTCGGCATATTAACTTGTACATAAAATTGCCTATATATATATATATATATATATATATATATATATATATATATATCATAATAAATATTTTGTGATTCTTATATTTGTATTAATATTTGTAGATATAAATTATGAAATATATTTATGTTTGTATATATAAATTACTTTGAACTTCAAAATAATAACAAAATACTATTTTTGTACAAATCATTGAAATGTTTAATATTTATATTTGATTTAAATTTTGTGTTACAAATAAAATACATGAAAACTACAACAATGGCTTTTGACCAGTTTTTGAATTGTTTCAGTTGATTGTTTTTATCATTGTTTATGAAATGTGCCCTAATCGGCATCTGCATGTTCAGAAACACTAAAGTTTACTTAATAAAATGTATTAAACATTTATTCTTTCAAAATATTTTTTTGTTTTAAAATAGCTATGAATCTTCTAAATTTTGTTATCAGTAATAACAAAAACAACAGCAAAATAGAAAATTTTCTAGGCAGTTGTTAAAATTGTAATAATTTTATTTCTGAATAATAAATGCAGTTATGAAAATAATAATATTTTTTCAGAAACTATTATTTTTTGTCTATATTGCACTACATGATGAATTTTTTTTTTATTACAAAATAATTGCACAACTTGCGTAGTGAGAAGATGGCTTTACAAAACAAACTGTGATGGTGAAACGTCATAGTGAATTGTGTACGGCAGTGAAAGAATCTGTCATGTCGCTTTCTATATAGTAAAAGTTTTATCGATTGCCTTTTAAAGTATTAATAATAAACATTGCTTGTTTGTTTGTTTCCCTAATATAGTAAACATAAGATTGTTATAATAATGTGTATACCATATGTCCACAATAAGCGATGAAAATGAATCATCCCACTAAAGCGTTTATGAAATGATATTGACAAGTATTATAGAATAAATAATTATATTTATTACTAATATGTAAATATTTTTATATCGTGATAAAAGATAGCTTTCGATCCTACAATATGTTCAACCGATTGAAAGCTGTTTTAGCAAATGCAGTTGCTAGTGAATATGCTCCGCATTTAATTTCTGATTTTGATAACGAAAGAGGAAAGGCTAACAAAAATGCCGATCCCAAGTTTCCATATTCGAGACCGGCGTTCCTTAATCTGCAAACTATGGAAGAAGTCAAAGTGTCTGCAGATCACCATGTAAGACCAATTATTGTACCGAGAGATGTGACAATCATACCATTCAATGCTGGCTATGCGGAATGTGTTAATGCTGGCAAATCACAGTGGAATGAAGATCAGGTAGTGAAAATTATTAAACATTTTTAAATCCGTTTTATTGTTGTACTACCTTCAATTTTTCTTTTTACTAGAAAGATTTTTATCAGTAACTTATACTTATGCATTTTTAGTGTATACAGTTTTAACACCTTTATTTCCAAGCCGTAAATAGTTTTTTTTGTTACCAATCACCCGATGTTAGTTAATACTTAAGCATATTGCAATATAATGAAACATGTATTCTGTTATATCCTATAAAATTGCAAATAGTAATTGCAAATTCAAATGACATACAATCTTCAAATGATATGTAGACACATCATAAATTATTAGTATTATTTTTACATATACTATATTTTAAAATACTTTAATATCTACTATCAATAATGTTTCTTTTCTATGTGTTTCAGGGTATTTACTTACAATCTTTATCAAAGCATTTTTACATCATCATAATTTTTTAGGCATCAGTACATAGAAGAGTTTTACGCCGACCTGGTGATATGTCAGAGGACTCTCCAGTTCTTCCATATGTGTATTTTGGAATGTTTGATGGCCATGCGGGTACTGGAGCAGCATTAGCTGCCGCTAATCAACTGCATCACATTTTACATGTAAGCATGCAGCAATTCATCCAAAATATCCCACTAAAGCGTTTATGAAATTATATTGACAAGTATTATAGTATAAATAAAGAAAAATAAAAAATGTTGATTTTACACAGCTTAATTTGAATGCTTGCATTACAGGAAAAACTAATTGATGTCTTTGATGAACTATTACCACCAGTTCCAGGACAACCAAAAATGGATCACTTTGCATTTTTGAGTAAACCTGTATCCCATGATGCATTGATTATTGGTGCTCTAGAAGCTGCATTTTGGGAAATGGTTTGACTTTAATATAATGTTGCCTGAATATTCTGAACAAAGAATTTAACTAAACTTTTTTTTCCAGGATGAACTATTAGCAGAGGACAGAGATAGGTACCAAAATGCAGGCGGGTGTACAGCTGTAGTTGCTTTGTTATTGTTAGGAAAACTATATGTATCTAACGCTGGTGATTCTAGGGCAGTTTTATGCCAACCTGTTAAGAAAAACATTTTAGATAATGCCCAAAATTCTCAAACAAATATTCCGAAAGTAAATTGTGATGTTGATTCATCTTCAAATGAACATTCCAAAGACAATGTACCTGTTGGTTCTGATTTAGGTATTATGAATTATACTTATATTTTTATAATAAGGGACTTTTTCATTTTTTTTATCTAAGTTGTAGTTCATAAACAGAACATTATCATAATCTTCAATTATATCCTTTTATTTTCCTATTTGAAAAGTAAGATAATTGGTAGCTCAAATATAGAACACTGTTCGAAGTATCTGTAACTTAGGAAATTTTCTTGAACAATAAAATGATTGAAAACTGTTTAAAGATCAATATTAGTATTATCTTTCAACATAGCTATTAATAGAATAAACACATTATTTCAATAACTTAATTTTAGATGACGATAAAGATTTATATGTTCCAATGGCTGTGCCTATGTCGCATGATTTTACACCTGAGACTGAGCGTCAAAGAATTCGAGCAATTGCTGCTCTTCAGCCATGTTTGCTTGGAGATGAGTTTACATGGAGAGAATATGTAAAAAGGCCTGCAGCTCGCGATCTTGGGAGGAGGATTTTATACAAAGAAGCTTTTATGACAGGGTGGACATACAGAACTTTGACACAACAAGATTTAAAAATTCCTATTATTACTGGAGAAGGCAAAAGGGTAATATAATAATTTAGTTAAACATTCTGAAACTATTATTCATTTTGAAAAACACTTTTAAACATTCAGAGTCGTGTGATGGGTACAATTGGTGTTACAAGAGGATTTGGAGATCATGATTTGAAAGCGCTTAATACAAAAATATTAATTAAGCCTTTTTTAACTCCACAACCTGAGGTAAAATATAAAAAATTATCACCTGTAATTTGTTTTAAAATACATTCTTGTTCAGGTGATGATATTGGATTTAACCAAACAAGAACCAGAAGAAGAATTGGGAGTACTTATAATTGCAACAGATGGCCTTTGGGATGTAACTGATAATGACACTGCTGCAAAAATAGTGTACAAAAGTCTGAAACAATTTCCTGATGGAAAGCATCGATATACATCAGCCGCACAAGAATTAGTGGCACATTCTCGGGGTAAGCTGGTTGAGCATCGCTCATGGAAAACTGTGGAAAATAAACCAGCAACCATTGATGATATATCAGTATTTGTTATACCACTCACGCCATATAGGACAGAATATTTGGAATGGAAAGAAAAGTACATGAAATAGCAGCAAATAAATTCATGTTCTAATATATTTACTAGAATAGGTTTAAGTATTAATTTATAAAAATTGACACTGAAGACCGATTCATACAATAAATTCCTAATATAATATAATTTATATAACTGCAAATTTTTAATTTATGAATTTAAATATATAATTCTATCTAAAAATGTGTGAATTTTGTGTGTGAAAGTACTTTTAACTTCATATTCTTTCTATTAGAGGCTTAATTGCAATGAATATAAAATTGTGTTGTGTATCAATAATGTAATGAAAAAATAGCATGAATTAATAGCATTGTGCCCAAATGATATAAAGTCTGTTTAAAGTTAATAGATCATTTAAATGTACTAAATTTATTAAAATTTTAAGTTTTATAGTTAGCAGCAGATTTGAATGAGCACATGATCAAATGATCAATATATAAAATTCATTTATCAGTTCATTTACTATGTGTGAAACAAAAGCAAGTATTAAAACTTATCAAGGTGGTTCCTAAAAAACACAAAGGGAGTTAAAAAATTATCTAGATATACATATAATGAATATTTAACAATAATAGGTAGTAAAAGTTTCATATTAATTCACAGTAAATTTTCTATTAAATCATATGTTCAGCATTTAAAATAAAATAAAATAGGAGCATAAATGAGAGTATTTAAAAAAGGCGCCAACAGTAAAGAATGAAAGCGGTCGTGATTTTCATTTGTTGGTTGCACTGAATTCATGATCGTGCCTTTGAACATGTTATAGCACATCGTCTCCAAACTTCCCTAACCAAATAAATTGTCACATAGTAGTCGATAAAAAAATTGCACAATAGTGTGTGTTTTGTTTCTTTTGCCGTGAGTAAACATTAATTGATCGTCTAGTAATAAATTAATCTTTTAAAATGTCACAAGCAAAGTTAAATGATCTTGCCGGAAAATTTGGAAAAGGTGGACCGCCCGGCCTTACAATGGGGCTCAAGTTTCTTGCAGCCGCCGGTGCTGTAGCTTACGGGGTATCACAGTCTCTTTATACAGGTTTGAAAGATATAAGTTAATATTCGTTTAGAAAAATTGTTAGCTTTGTGCTTCATCAATGTGGGTCATTTTCAGTCGAAGGTGGTCATCGGGCTATAATTTTCAGTAGATTGGGAGGTATTCAGAAAGAAATTTTTGCTGAAGGACTTCATTTTCGCATTCCATGGCTGCATTATCCAATTATATATGATATTAGGTCCCGCCCAAGAAAGATTTCCTCACCTACTGGATCTAAAGATTTACAGATGGTTAATATATCATTGAGGGTTTTGTCTAGGCCAAATGCGGCACAACTCCCAACAATGTACAGACAATTAGGCTTAGACTATGATGAGAAGGTTTTGCCTTCAATTTGTAATGAAGTGCTGAAGAGTGTAGTAGCAAAATTCAATGCTTCTCAGCTGATTACTCAAAGACAGCAGGTATTAAAATTAAATTAAATTTAGGTTATTTTCTCGTAAAATGTAGTGGCAATCGGAGTTTGTTTTTTAATACATTCGTCAATTAAGTTTAATTTATATTGTTTTTAGCTATGTTTTAAGAAATTACTGATATCCATTCTATTATGCAATTGTTTTACTTTTCTAGGTATCTCTGTTAATCAGAAGAGAACTGGTAGAAAGAGCTGCAGATTTTAATATTATTCTAGATGATGTATCTATCACTGAACTGAGTTTTGGAAAGGAGTACACTGCTGCTGTTGAAGCCAAACAAGTAATTTCCAATATTAGATTAGCTTTGATATTTACTATATACGAATGTTGTTTATTTAGGTGGCACAGCAAGAAGCGCAGAGAGCTGCATTTGTAGTTGAACGAGCTAAACAAGAAAAGCAACAGAAAATTGTGCAAGCTGAGGGAGAAGCAGAAGCAGCTAAAATGATATCCTTTTTAAAGTTTTCCACATAATGTTGTGTGAAAATTTATTTGCATATTTTTCTTAATGTGATGTTTACTTAGGTCAGGCAGTTGGCCATAATCCAGGTTACTTGAAGCTGAGGAAAATTAGAGCTGCACAGAGTATTGCAAGAACGGTAATGTTTGTTTTTAATTATGATTAACAAAAATAAAGATTAGCACCTATTAGTTTCAGGAATACTATTCCTAAAAATATCTATTTTTTAATTATTGTTTTAGATTGCAAACTCTCAGAATCGTGTTTATCTTTCTGGCCAGAGCTTGATGCTCAATATTCAAGACCCAACATTCGATGACTTGTCGGACAAACTTAAAAGTAAGAAGTGAATATGGTTTGCCAATACATTATGATGAATAATTTAGATTGTAGAAAATTTTACTATAAAAATGTACCATATATTCACAATATGTTTCATTAATGATAATATACCTGATTTATTACTTTTTATTAAAGTCTATAACTAGTAGTGTATAATATTGTTTACGTTATTAAATATTTTTTATCAAAATTGTTCAATGAATTTTGTAAAACCATTATCCTTAAATTTCAGATGGTGAAATATCTCGAGATGCTCTCTTGATCAATCCTTCCCTTAATCCTTCTGAGCGATCTTCCTCCTCCGACTCCAAATCAAACTTAGTCTCGAATGCAGCAAATGATGTTGCACGTCGAATTTCACTTTCATAAATGTTATTGATAGTTATATAATGGATATGTATGTAAATTTAAAGTGCACAGTAGACACAGGTATTACTTCATTTTCAATTATTTTAAAGTTTGCTCAAATTTAATCAAAATTAATTGATCCGTGATTCAATGTCTTCCTACTTACATTAAAAAAATGTAATAAATATTATTAATGGCCAATGTATACTTTGGCGGTCTCAAAGAAATGTTATGTGATATTTTTCAATCAGAATTTCTAATAAAATTATAAATTCCTGCAAGAATCATAATAAAATGTTTACTCGAGCAATATATGTTTTATTTCATCATAAGATTTATTAATTCGATTTTAGCGCTGCCAGTGGGTCCAACATAATATTTTCGACTGCGGGTCAAACGAGTAACGGCCTTCACGCTTGGTAAAAGATTTCTATGTGTTTTCTTTTGAATAAGGTGTTTGTCAACTTGTCAATTGTTTTAAAAAAATGTTTTTATGGTTATAGTTGTCAATAATATTTTTAATAATGTTTACAAATTTCCAAATATTTTTTAAATTATTTGGAATATGCTGTGTTCATTTTATATTAGGTAAGTATACGTAATTCCCTAAATTTGTTACACATTTGGAGAAATGTATACCTAACCCCGCCCACCTGAATGATTTTAATAACACACCACAAAATAGATATTTTCATTAAAGTTGAAAAATTACATATATTTTTATTGCAGTAAACTATGTAGAAGCAGAATGCACTATCCCAGTTGTCATACGAGGAACTTGGTTCTCTTGGGAGAGTGGAAAACCTACAACCACTGAAATTAATGCAGAGGAAGTTTCAAATAGGTTTCATAAATCGTTTCTATTATGAGATTTTAACTATTGTCTTTTTTGTATATATACATATCTAATTATTGTTTTTAGAGGTTATTGTGTTGATGTAAAGGAAGAATATCATGTAAATTACACTTTTGTTCTAAAAGATAGAGAATGTTATCATTGTGTAAAATTAATTGTTCGCACTGTTAATGTTTTAGAAAAAATTGAAAGTAAGTATTTTATTTAAATACAATATTTAATTATATGCATTTTATATATTATATTTACTTTTAAGGTGTTTGTGTAACTTTAAGACCTGGCGAAGAACCAACTGTTGAGAGAGTTTGCCGAGGTCTGAATCCTGCACAACAACTTATTACACTCTTTAGTGAAAATTATGTCCCAGTTAACTGCAGATCTTCTCTTGAAGGCGTTTGGCAATTTACGTATCAGGTATAAAAACTTATTTAGTACATACTACAATGTAGTCATACTTTATTAATCAATATTACTTTTATTAATAGTCATTCTAAATCATATTTTTGTTTTTGTTTGCAGAATCGTTTTCAATTTACGGGAGAATGTAATTCACCCGATGCAACAATAAGATCTTGTCAAGCTGCAGGTTCACAATTTTTAATTTCAAATCAGAAGTTTAATATTACATATCGGGAATGTCAGGGGATGAAAGGAACTTTCAATGGATGTAAATATTTGAAATAAATTATTCAATAAATATGAATTATATATATATATATATATATATATATATATATATATATATATATATATATATATATATATATATATAATGTTATTTCAATTTTAGTGGTGGAATACAGTTGCTTGGGACATTGGTTTGTTGACAAAAATCATTACTTTGCTGTTGCTAATACTAAAGAATCAAGAAAAGATGAAAAATATAGATGCTTTTTGAAAAATCGTGATGATGATTTATACATCGGTGTTTCAATAACAGCTGAGTGTAATACATTAAAAACTCCAGAAAGATCTCCGGAGAGATTGAGATTAACACCTGTTAAGGCTGAAGTTGTAGAACCTGGTGAAAAATAATTATCTATATAAAGATGTGCAGATTTGATTTGGATTTTAAAGATAATTTTTTTTTCACTTTTACTTTCACAGGATGTAGATTGCCCCAAAACTTTTCTGGTGAATGGATAAACACTGCTAACCTTGACGCCGATGTGTTCATAAATGAAACACATATCATTGAGACTTGGTATCCTGATGAAGGAAGATTTAGGAAAACAATTTATGTTTGCAGAGAACAAAGGGATAGTAGAGTTATGATGGCACGTTTAACTGTTGATGGATGGTACGTAATAAGATAAAGTTATAGTAAAAATAATGTGTGTATAATCAATTATAACATTTGATTAATAACTTTTTAAACAAATATCATGAGTATCTATATATGTTCCTATGCGTTTTGTTATATATTATTACAGCCAGAAAGATTTTATATGCTTTGACTTTGTACCTAAACATCATAATGTTATACGTTACCGAAAGGGTGTAGCTGTCATCAATGACAATTTTCATACAGTCTGCTCATGGGTCCAATTTAAAAATGAAGTCCAATGGAAATATAGTTTATTTTTAGGTAAAATTATTAAATTATTACTTATAATTTTTTTTTATTAATGTTATGAAACTTTATTACCTGCAAATATGTTTACACAGCTAAAAATCCTGTACCTGTTCGATGTCCAGTTGCTGGAAAATATAATTTTACACAACGTGGAGATGTACCATTTGAGACAAGGTTAAATTTATTATTTATATTATTACTACTAATGTAGTCATTGGGATAAAAAATAATTACTTACAAATACTTTTCTAATTTCAGAATTTTAGGAGGTGTTACATTAAGTCCACGACCGAACACTTATTGCAAACAAAATATTTCTGATTTTTCAGTTTGTGGTACTGACCAAAAAGAAATTGCTATAGATGAAAACTATTGTTTGTCTCTTGATCATTTGGGAAGGCCTGTTGATATATACAGTATGTATTTTTTGTTTCATTCAATTTTAAAATTTACCAAAATTAATGTCATTATTCTAATAGGCGACCCTGACTACAAAATGAAATGCATTGGTTTTTGGAAAGAAAACTTGAAATCTTATCTCATCACCTATGATGAATTGGATGCATTGACAAAGTATCGTTGTTGGGTATACCAAAGGGCAGATCTTAATAGAGTACTCATGTCTCAAGGTAATTTATCAGTGAATTATATATTATACTTTAAATTGAAAACTTAGAAAAGTTTATATTTAATAACTAAATTTGAAGGCTAGTTTTATGTATATTATTCTATACAGTACTTTTTAGTTACATCAAAAAACAATAATAATACTTATTTTATATGTTAAAGCTGTTGGACCTTTTTGTGATCTTGACCAAGATGTAACTTCTTGGAACTACACTGAAGGAGCTTCAGTTGCTATAGAAATGCAAGAATATGAACGTGAACGTAAGTATAAAATTAATAAGTCAATTCATATATACCCACACTGATATCTACCTATCCTCATATATACATTTAATTTAGTTCTATTAGTTTTACTTACTATTTTTATATTTATTTATAGGTGATCGATGCCCAATGCATTTTGATGATGGTTCAAATCCATGGGTACAAAGTGAAAATTATATTAAAGTATTTAATTTTGGTTTCTTCCGAAGTGCCTCTCCAAAATTATGCATGAGTTTATTAACTTTAGTTGTATCATTTTTATTAAGCATGAAAACATAAATATGCAAGTTTTTTACATTAATATGTCATTGCTGAAAATATTAATATTTTTGCAATGTTCAATGATAGCAAAATGCAATAACATATTAGATATGTTATATTTTTATAATTCACATGGTTTTTAAATTATCAATTATATTTCATATGATCTTTAACTCAACTTTGATCTGAGATATATAGTAAATAGGAAAATTAGGAGTAACATTTTATATTGATAATGAATCCATTTATAGTGTATGTATAATATTTTTTACTCTATTTCAATACTACTCAATTTGAGTTGTGAAAGTCCGTCCAATAAATTCATAAAGTTTTGTATTCATATTGAATCCACGTATAGTATATGTATAAATATTTTTTTTTTACTTATTTTAATACTACTCAATTTGAGTTGTGAAAGTCCGTCCAATATAGTTTATTATAAAAAATATTTTGTATATGTTGAATGTTAATTATAATGATTGGTATGTTAGATAATAAAAACTTTTATGACCATATTAGCTTATAATATTATGCAATAAGATGGAATAGCTAGAATGGGTTATAATTAAACAGAATTAATCTTTTGTTGTTTATTTAACATTCTTGTATAACAATCATTAGTTTGTCCATGTTTATATAACAACTGCAATAGATAAAAAGACAATCTCAGTAGCAAATGAAAACTACGCTTTGGAATCATTTTGCGCATTTTGCAACTTAATATATATATATATATATATATATATATATATATATATATACATACATACAGTGATAACTCGTATTTCGTCTTAATTTATTTGGGGAGATTTGTTATGAGAAAAGTTTGCTTTGCAAAACACTTTTTTCTATACAAATACATGAAAATAAAATTAATTCGTTCTGTGGTTTGAAATTTGCTCATAAAAAATAAGATATATTTTACATATAATTAAGACATTTAAAAAAATATTACTGATTTACGAAAAAAGTTATTGTCAGAATCGTACAGCTCCCTTTTGTACCCTTTTAAAGCTTCTAAATTTTCAAAAAACTGTCGATAGTTTTTTTTCCAACAAGTATATTTTCACAGCGGAGCAAAACTTTCCAAGGTCCACTTTTTGCATTAATTTGAGCAACATATGTTTTTTGACTACAAATGACAATGAATAAGTACGTTGTGTGAAGCAAAGTTTAATGTGTGGAACGTTCGAGACCAAAAAAAAAGTTCGTTATGCGCATAGTGCACTGTGCGAGGCGTACGTTATGCGAGGTATCACTGTATATTTAAAGTTGTTTAAAATGGAGGAGCCCTAGTTTCTTGGTATATTTATTTTTTATTGTGATAATGAATTTAATTAATGTATTCAAGGTTAATGTAAATTCGTTTCTAATCAATTGCAAATTCAAAAATCAAGATGTAAAATACTAAATAAGGCTATTTTGTGATCCATTTTTATATCAGTTTTTAATTAGAATTAAATGCTCTTAATATCCTATCTGAATTTTCTATTGGCTTGTGTGCATAAATTATATTGTTTATGCACGTTTTTCAAAATCTTTATATATTAACGCTCACCGCATTCAACTGTTTAATCATAATGTTTACATTTTACCCTTTAAGGTGTGATAGTTGAATAATTTCGTATGGTGTTTCAATATTTTGTGTGGTAAGTTTCTATATTTTATTCATTTTATTCTTACACTAAATATTTTTGTTAGATTTTTTTACTATATATGTATGTAGTTTTCAACTCTTGTTAATTTAAATTTCATTCATGAATTACATTACATGAATTACATTACATGAATTCATGTAGGGTAAGTTATAGTAATCGCAAAAAAATCGAAAATGAAAATGTTTATATATCTTTACGTTTCAAAGATTTCTGAATATAGAAAAAATGAATGTATATGTGTGTGTGTGGATACAAATTTTCGTCGACGATTTCGGGAACAACGATAAATCGATTTGAATAATTCAAAAAACATTCGATTCGTATTGATAAGGAGACGTGCTAATTAGTTTTTGGCGAAGGCAGGTCTAGCCGTTCCGAAGATACGGGGCAAAAAGTGCCAAAAACGGTAAATCAGTTTTTAAGAGAACGGAGCGTCCGATTTTAATAATTCAAAAACATTTTACTTGCATTGAGAATATGAAGAACTGATAAAATTTTTGGGAAGGCAGGTCCAGCGGTTACGGACTCTCAAAAATTAAATTAAAAAAATGTCCTTTGGCGGTCAAATATATTTATTGGACATATGTACATCAAATTATCAGATATTATAGAGATTTTAATAATGTGTACACATTTTGTGTAATTTTTTTGGGTTTCGTACCAAGATTTTTAATTATGGTACGGAAAGTTCCAGCAATTTGTCTCAAAGGCACGATGCCAAGCACCCCACTAGTTTTTACTTAAGTAAACAATTGTTTTTTAATATTTTTGTTGTTTATTTTATGTTAAATTTACATATTTTTCTTTAGTCATGTTTTGTACTAGTAGTAAACACATATCTTTAGTTTTCATATGGTTTTCATTCTATTTTATCTGGATGGATGCCAGTTAAGAATTTTTTTGTTTATATTCAACATATTTATCACCATCTGAAAAATTATAATACATACACACACATTTATATATAAATATATATATATATATATATATATATATATAAACTTCCATGTGTGTATATACTCATATACCGCGATGTACATTGATGAAATTTATATATAAAAATATTTTTCAAAAACTGTTAATTTATGCATGGTAACTCGCTGCAGACACGTAGTCTTTTATTCAATATTTTTAATTTTTACTATAACAAATTTTGTACTACAATAAATTTATACTTATTTATATATGATTACAATAAAGTTCTGAATGATATTTAAAGACTAAATGTCGTTGAAATTTTAAAAATGTTCGGTGTGATTTCCTACCATGTGCACAAGCATATCCATGTCATTTTCATAACTTATGGCAAGTACGACATAAATACAAATACTGAGTTAAGTCATGTGTCATATGAAGAACTTTTGAAAAGTTTTGTTTAACTTAACCTGAGATGAATATTTTGTTTGAAATGAAGATAAATATAAAATGAAAATGCAAGAATACAGTATACCGAATAATATATTATTATAATATATTATATGGAGCATAAATTATCCTATTATTCAAATGTCTGGATTTGAATATATGTATGTATTTACTTGACGTTTTTGATATACTTGCAAAATAATCTAACCTATTTGGTTGAAATGAAATTGATTTCGAGTGCATTAACATAGTAAATATATGATAGAAACGTATTATTCTATATTTCTAGACATGATGGATATTAATGCTTATAATTTGGAGCAAGCTGTCAGCCTTTTCTATAGGTCTGAAGCAGCACAGCAAGCAAATGCTCACCAATGGCTAACACAGGCTCAAAGGAGCCCAGAGGCATGGGCTTTTGTTTGGGATTTATTGCAACCATCAAAGGTACACATTTTTGAACAAAATTTAATTAGTGAAACCTTTCTTATAGCCCTCGTTTACTTAAAATGTATAACTTTTTCAACAGAGCACAGAAGTACAATTCTTTGCTGCAACAACTTTACATATGAAATTACTTAAATTCTGGAAAGAAGTGCCAAAAGAAAAGTATATGGAATTAAAAGAAAAAATATTTGAAGTTATTTACAAGTTTTCTAATGGTCCACCTTTGGTGTTAAATCGATTATGTATTGCAGTATGTGTAAAAATTTGTAATTTTAATACTTTTAAGTCACATGTTTGTATTGTTTATTATTCATACAAAATTTTAGTTATCTGCTTTTATTCTTCACATGATGCCAACAAATTGGCCAAATGCGTTAAGTGATCTCATTAATATCCTCCAATCGCCACCATTTTTAAATATGCCACAAGACAAGATTATCTGGATTCAATTTGAAGTTCTCATGAGCATTGCAGAAGAGGTAATTTAAAAGAAAATATTAATAATTATATAAACATTATATTATTGTTATATTTTCATGATATGTCCAGTTTCCCAGTGTTGTAAATGGATGCCCCGATCCACATAAGCTTAAAGCAGAACTGAATCACAGCCACTGTATAGTATTGAATATAGTTGAGCAATATTTAACTGCAGGAACAGAGTGAGTTTTGTATTCTTTGCACTTTTACTCATGCTTATTTTTTACACATAATTTAAATAAGTACAGTAAAACCTCTTTATTTGCGGTGCATACTTTTTGTAAATATTCCGTAAATAAAGAATCCGCAAATACAGGATGGCATTTTATATGGAATCATAGGGGTATGTTCCAAGGTGACTAAATAATTCGCAAGTAAAGAATAAATCTGCAAATGCAGGATGGCATTTTATATGGAATTGTAGGGGATATGTTTCAAGGTGACACAATAAAGAAAAATAAATATATTGGATAACTATTATTTAATATGCAATATTTTAAGTCTAACAGATCACATATTAGTAGATTTTGGGTTCGATACATATTGGAATCCGCGAATAACGAAATATTTAGCCCCGAATATAGAAGTTGGGTCACAATTGTTTTGGCCGCGAATAGCAAAATCTCGTATATAGAAAGCGCGAATAAGGAACTTCTACTGTATTATAACACAAATTTTTCCTACACGAATTTTTCAATAATATTTATCTTTAATATTATAACCCTTTCCACCCGGCTGTCCTTCTGAGTGGACAAGGTAGTTCAGCATATCACTCAGCTGTCGCCTCTGAAATACACACCATTTTGCACACATAGTGTCTCAATCCATATTGCATCGAATACAATAGATCAAGAATGAGCAAAAGGTTTCTGAACATTTTGGTATACCTTAGAAAGAATGGATGTATGTGTGTGTGTGTGCTTATGTATGAATACAATTTTTTGTCTATGTTTTTGGGAGCATGGATCAACCGATTTGAACGATTCAAAAAACAATCGATACCGAGCTGTAAGTCTGTAAATAACTGTATATTGACACCCTAAAACTTATCTCACAACCTACATATGTTGCGTATACCCCACTATATGTAGGTTTTGAGACAACTTTTAGGGTGTCAACATACAGTATCTACAGACTTACAGCTGGGTATCTCGAATTCCGAGGTGAACTTACTATAATGACTTGAACTTCAAATAAATAATTTTAACTATGAAATACAGTGTAAATAATTCTTATGAACATGAGATAATATCCTTCATTTTAAATTCGCTTGATTAAGTTTTGTTTATTTAGCTTTCATGTAAACATATATAAACATTGTTGTCCAATTTATAAGCTCGTATATTTTATCTATACAATACGAATGATGAAAGTTACAATATTTATAATAATCTATTTAAAAACATTTGAGATTCCTCAAATATTTTATTGTGGTACAGGTAACTACAGCAATTTGCTTTAAAGCACTATTTCATACACCACCAGTTGTATTATAATGTTATGTTATATAATAGTAACCTATTCAGCTTTGTAAATTATTAATAAGTGTGACCTGACCCACGACAAAATCATAAAATTTAAATACACCAACTTTTTCCCTAAATACGGCAACAATTTGTAATTTATCAGAAATTAGAAGGACATATACAAATCGATTTATTATATTTTACTGCGATAAATGGCAGTGGAATCAACCTTTTATGCTTCTTGAAAATTGCTTTTAACTTTAAAATGCTACAGATAATAAATTTAAATATTATTGTAAATGTATGTTATTTAATGTTCACAAATTTATATCAACAAATTGCTTAACATACATAATAATATCATGTTTACATCAGGTACGTTTTTCTCAGAATTTAGCAGCAAGTTGCTGATAGATTGCTTTGAATCAATGCCGGGTGGTAAGGTTTAATATCATCATAAATTTGTCATTAATGGCCATGTAAATAAAATATTTGGCTTTCTATATATAGTAGGACTCTATGAAATATATTTATTATATTAAATGTTTATTTTATGTTTATGTTCTAGGAGATTCTGTGAATTTGATCTTACTACATTACAAAATGCAGCTCGTTGTACTGAATCATGGTTTAAAATAGTTAGTGTTCCTTTAGATAAATGCCAGACTATAATTTCTTCGCTATTGCAAATTGTACATTTTTGTTATTGGTTCGTAAACATTCAATAATGTTACTATCATTTTTAATTACTTACTTGAAAATACTGTAATGATTGTATGGAATTTATAGGAACAGACATGAAAGCGATGGTTGCCTTTCTGCAGAAGAGCATGAACTTGCTGAAAGCTGTCTTGATGCCATTCAAGCGCTTCTTACAAAGCCGGAAGTTGAGCTACAACCACAACTTGTATTGCATTATTTGTCCCTATGTTTGCAAGTGCTGCAAAAAATCACGGCTGCAGAATTTAAAGTGGATAATTTGAATGAGGTCAGATCTTGAATTACACTTTTATTTTTTGTTGCTGGACTTTATTTGTAATCCTGAGTCTATTATTTAGAAACAAACAATCAATAATAAAACATTTACATATCATTTCTACATTTTTTATATTTGTATTCTAAAATATCTTGAAATATATTTACCTTTATTTACTATTGTAGGATATATTAGTAAATATATATAGTCTTCTTATAAGTGTTGCTGAAATCAATATAGGGGCAATAATAAAAGCATTTTGTGAGGAACGCAGTGAAAAACAAAATGTTTGTTTAACTCTGCTGTCAGAAATTATGAATTGCTCAAATAGACCAGGAATCTATCCAACACAAGAATCATGCAGCAATCTAGCTTTTAGCTTTTGGTATATGATACAGGTCTGTTGAATGCCTTGCAATTTGTTGTCTAGTTAGACAAAATAATATAAGTTATTAATTAATTAATTAATTAAAACAAGGGTTAGAACTTTATTTAGTCTTAGAATATTTTATATTTTAGGATGAAGTAATGTACTTAGAACCTGAGCCTAGAAATAAATGTATGACTTTAATTAGGCCGATATATTGTTCATTAGTGAAAGTTTTAGTTAAAAAAGGTACTTATCCTATTGAAGATATATTTAATAGTTGGGCAGCAGAGGATAAAGAAATGTTTAGGTGTTATCGTCAAGATATATCAGATACTTTGGTATGAAAATATACATACTTTTAATATTTTGTACTATTACAATATTCATATTTAAATACACATTCTAGGTATATTGTTACAGTTTGTTAACTGAGGAATTACTATATATTTTGATGACTCAATTAAGAGAACTTGTTTATAATATTAGACCTGAGAATTGGAGAGAAATTGGTAATATCACACTAACCTAGGATAATTATTTATAAAATATTTATTATTTATGATTGTTTTTTTATTTTCAGAGGGTTTTATATATGGCTTTGGTGCAGTGGCTGGTCATGTTCACAACTCAGAAAATCTTTATATCCCAGAACTACTCCAAATTTTGTGTCAAATTCCTTATGAGAAATTGAATGATAAAGTTATGCTTACTGCACTCAATACAATAGGTATTTTTTATTCTTAAAATTCAGTGGTTATAAAATTAACATTTTATTCAAATAAGTAATATTTTGTATTGAATATATTGTACATATCAATAAAATTAAATCTTTATATAATATTTAGGATCATTCTCAGAGTGGATGAATTATCACCCTGAAACCTTATCATTAATTATACCAGCGGCTTGCAATTCACTTAATAAAAGTTCAGCAATAATTTCGCAAGCAACATTGTTACTTAAAGAAGTTACGAGGGAATGCCAAAGACATCTTTGTCCATTTATTGAGCCTTTGTTGCATGCTTTTCAGGTAAAATATATTAATGATTTAGATGTTTAATTAGATGATATAATATGTTCAGTTCATTATCTCAGATTTATTTTATTTTGAAAACGCATTAGAAAACATCTGTCGAATTTTATATATCAGAAAAGATATTTATGCAACTATGTATTTGCATCGATGTTTGATGTTTATGATGTTCATGGTTATGCTAATGGTAAATTTTATTTTAGCAATCATTGCATAGTGGTGGACTTAAAGAATTAGAATGCACAAGAATAATGTTTTGTGTTGGTAAAGTTTTAGTTATGCTCTCATTGGAGGATATTGTTGATTATTTAAAACTTATATTAACACCTATCATGCAAGTTACAGCAGAGATATCTAAACATAGTGAAGTAAGTATAGTTATAAACTTATATTGTTAATCACCAACTTTTATGCATTTGTCTGAATTTTAGTTAACGAATCAAGATCGGGCAAACTTAATTAGGAATTTCCAAATGATTGCTGTTTTATTCTCATCATTTAAATACTGTGAAGTTGAATATGAAACCGATAATCATCAAAACCATGCTGTTTTTTTGATTTTGCAGACCTTGATTCCAATTATGCATGATATTACAAAAATGAAAGGATGCAATTTTGAAGTTTTGCAAGTAAGTATCTAGGACATCTATAAAAATATTTAAGAAATTTATTAGAAATTTTTGGAAATGTTAAACAATACCAACTATATATTGATGTTTATTTAATCATTTAATACTTAATTTAATTAAGTTTTTTGTTAATTGTAACATATTATTGTTAGAATTTACAATTATCGATATTTGCATAGTCTTGGCCTAGAAATTATGCAAATCGTCAGTTAATGTGTGTACTGCAAATTTTGTTTTTTGTTCTTTTAGCAAATATATCATGTATTACAAAATGCAGTACTCTCTTTGATGGAAAGAATTATACCATTATTGAAAGATATTTGCCTGATGATACTACAGACTTTTCAAGTAGAACCCATAGGTGAAGCTTTAGATGTATCTAAACAGGTATTTATATAAAAAAAAAACAACTAATTTATTGCTTTAATTTAAGATATACAGTGAATGAGCATTTACTCAAGTATTTTTTATAGATAATATTAGCATTTCATAAAGATGCTCATCTGAAAACACTAATAGATGAATTATTTACACAATTAGTTTTTGTGTCATTATCAACATGCAATGCAGCTTCAGAAATAGGTTTGTCTTACAGATCTGATCTAATGGAATCTTTTTTCTTATTTCTGTCACAAGTGTGTAGAAAATGTACATCAGTTTTGATAAATTCTACATTGAATCTGACAAATATTGTTAATTTAGGTAAGTCTTTGCTTATAGCCATTTACAATAGAATAAAGTGTAATATTTAATTACAATTAATACAATTATAATTACTGATTTATTACAGCAATACTTGGAATTGGTTTGCCAGAACATGGTGCAATGAAATCTTGCCTTTCATTTCTGGTTCAGTTTATTAGCAAAGGACCAGAATATCCTGATTTTAATATTATTATTCTCACAAATGGACAGTTTTTAATTACAAAACTTTTGTTGTGCCTAGGTAACTTCGTACTTTGTTCAAATACTTGTCATGTGTATTTATTGATAATCAGCTGTAATATTCATTTAGAGTTAATTTTCTTTTTAAATAATATAACTTTTTTCTATGTCAGGTGGTGCAATACCCCGAACAAATGTAGATGCTCTTGGTGATATCTTTTTAGCATTGAATAAAAAATATCCTGATGAAGTTGCAAAATGGTTGCAACAAAATTTGAGTTTACCAGATTTTCCAACAAATTGTGTGACACAGGAGCAGAAGTTAACCTTTTGTAAAGATTTGTTGAGGTTTGTGCCATAATTTAAAAATCCTATTTAAGCGCTACTATAGTGTATATTTCGAATACAGGGAAAAGGCTAATAGACGGAAGTTGATTGAAATATTAAAAGGATTCACATTTGTATGTCGCGGATTAGTCTACACAGAATATGCTAATCAATTGACTCCGGTATTATATTAATATTTGGGATAATCAGTTATTTGCATACACAATGTATATAATTTGTATATTATTTTAATTATGTGTTGAATGAAATTTTATGATGAATTGTGATTGACATAATTTTAGTAAGAACGGCTGTTACTTTAGTGGATGACTAAATGATTTTTTCACTTTATTTAAGTCATGTATATATTTTAGAGCTATAAATAATTAATGTTAATAGTTAGTAATAAATCTTGATGAATTGCGCTTATAAATTATTTCTTATAAAATAAATGATGTACACTGTCTTACATTAGACTTTAAGATAATTGCAAAATCTTGCGATTAATGTATTTTTATAAATTTAACCAATTATGTGAAATGTGTGATTGTCTCTTAATTAGGACAAATTGAATTGATAAACTTATTCTTTAGCTGAGTATGTGTTATGTTATGAAACTGGAAAATATACTTAAAAAATAAAAATTTTTCTTGTTAATATATGATAGTCAGTAAAACAAAGTTTTAAAAAATAATAAATAATTTATTTAATTGCATTTCAATTGAATATAATCAGACGGACAAGTAATATGTAATATCTGTCTTATGAGATTTTTTTCCGCTTTAGTAAACTTATTGAAGTTAATTTTTGAAAAATAATTAATATATAAATAACATCCCTTTGCAAGACATTATATTACAATATTACAGTTGGCTGTACAGAGATGTTCAGAACACACATCAAAAATTTGATTTGAACTCTGAAAATAGATTAGAGACTTAGATTATCATACGAAATCACTAATTTACTCTCGGTACAAGCCAGAGTCAATGCATCGACTAAGTATCTTATTAAAATTTCCTTCATTCCAATATAATCTTTCATTTAATTAACCCTGTAAGTCTTTTTTTTAATTTATCTTACTATATGTTAATGTTATGAGTAAACATGACTCCCATGTGTTGTTGATTTCTTAAAAGTGAGTGGTTTGTTAGTTTTTTGAAGTTTCCTATTCACTTGAGAGAACGACCGCAATTTAATCCACAAGAATGCACTGAATAAGCATGACATTGCGAGGCATAAGAGAAGAACTACCAAAGCAATCATAAAACTAATAGTGGCCATGCACATGATTCCATCGTTTCTAGCCGGGAACACTAACGTGCTCGTGTTTGTCGAATTAGCTGATTCGGCTACGGGGAATGTCAGATCGCCCGTTGATACAACGCGAATGACTTTGTTCAGGCCGACCTCCTGCTTAGGGTCGGCAGCACGCTTTTCTCTGCTTCCTACATATGCCGGGCCATATAATTCAGAATACGAACCCGCTTGTTTATCACATTGTTCTGGGCAACGGTGCCTACAGATCTGTATCGTACATTGGAAATGCACCTCCATAGAATCAGGGAACTTGAACGCTTGGAAATGTGCGTAACTCAATATACTGGCACTAGCTCCGAAATTCTTGATCTTTGTAAACCTGGACATTAGTTTAGGGCGTGTAACACAGCCATATCTATCTACAAGCTGAATTGGGGCGTGTTTACCATCGTGAGCCATGCAGTTTCGTACAAGCATGTCGAATTTAGAATCGTAGTCCTTTATAGCTAAAACCATCGTCATAGCTTGACCAATCTTCACGAGTCCTGATACTTCTGAAGCCCAAGGCCCACGCCCTACTTGAATCTGCATCCAGCAACCTACATTATCACCAGCGAAGTCTGCTCGAATGATTTCAAGCATGTCTACAGGGAACGGACGGAAAGTAACTCTTTTCTCATACTGATCGTGCCACGTGCATCTCAATTTTCTAGCTTGGTCCCAAATTTCCTGTACTTGAGGATCGTACTGGATGACTATAACATTCTCGAAATATGTACCAGAGCCGGATTCCGATCCATACCCGTAGTATCCATTCTCCGTATTGCCTGCTGTCCCACAATGATGAATACCAATTTCAAAATTTGCGTTACTGCTCCCTTGACCTGGTTTTAAATGCACGCATGCCGGATTACTGTAATGCCCCTTTGAAAAAATTATACCGTAGAATGGCTTATCAAAGGCTATAAATACTTTCATAGAATTTCGCTCGCATTTCACATCTAGTGAGATGATTTTAGGGGTTTTTGTAGTAGATACTGGCCAGTCTTCTTGTCCATGTACTCCAAGTAAATGTTCTGGGTGCAATTGCTCACCAGGTCCTTGCTCATATACATCATTTCCAGGATGTTCGGAAAAAGATTTGTCAGTTGCTTCTATGGGAGGTGGCGGTGGGCCATGATAGTTAGAGGAAGATTGTCCAAGTGCGTTGCGATTGGTTGAATGACCTAATTGAAAAATGTGTTATATTATTTCAAAAATGTAATGAGAAAAAAAATATGTACAAGAAAAACTGAAAAAGAGCGATCGCAATAATATGTTTGAATGTTTGAATTAATTTGAAATTTATTATATAACCGACAAAAAACGTTGTCCTTTCTCATCAATAATTGTTTTTTAAATAGTATAGTAAACAAAGTGTTACTATTAATAATGTTTCTTACTAACAAACTAAACTTTTTTTTACTATAATATTTTTTTTATCACCAATCGTTAAAAAATGCTGTGTTTTACAGTTATGATCGCTGAAATTATAAACTATTTTTAGTTTTAACCCTTTGATAATAATATATTTAAATTAATTTTAATTTTTTTAAGTGTGAGTAAATTAAAAATTGATTTCACCTCTTCCAGGCAGAGCGTTATATTGATGTACAACAGCGGATCCATCTTTTGCTGTTGATTCTAATGCGAGTTGATCTGTATTTGAAATTTCATTTCCTTCGCTCAGAACTTCTTCGGGAACTGCTGCTACAATTTCTATTTTCTCATCTGACTTTACAACCTGAATTCGACAAAAAGTAAGTAAATTAAAAATATAAATAATAGTTCTCAACGAATTATTATAATAATGAAAAATATAGCGCATGTCATTTCAAATGTATAAAAAATTATTGCAAATAGATGTTTGTAATGATTTACAACTAACATCTATAACAAAAAAAATATTTTTTTACACATTTGAAATGACATTCGCATAATTATTTGCTCGGCTGTCTGCAGAGGCGATACTTCATACTATTTTATACTATTATACTTTCTTATACTATTTATAATATAATTTTATCTTTAAAAGATAATCTTTTAATGCTGCAAATACCACATAATAATAAAATTGATTTAAAGCGATTCGATCTTACTGATTTGTTGAATGTTCTTTTGGAACTACAAACGTAATAAACCTATTTTGAGGAACGGAAGTCATTCGAAGGCGCTTCGCATCAGAACAGCAATTTATCACGTAAATTCGATTGTGCATTAATTAATCAAAGTGTGTTAGTTTGTTGCTTTGAATACAGTAAGAAGCAAATATACGGGTCATGCCAGATCGGTCTTTTAATGGTATTGTCATTTGTAGATTTGTGTGCCGAAGATGCGGTCGAACAAGTTTTTATTTTCTATGCATCAGTATTATATGTGATCTCTGTGTCCCTTACATATATTATACTGCTCTGAATGTGTGTCAATTAGCAAAGCTCTTAGTAATATGAAAACATGACATGGCATGTAAACAATGCTAGGTACAAAAGTAGGAACGGTATGAAAATGCTGTCTTTACTGGAATCGGAAAATCCGTGGAAATGTTTACCACGGTAATAATTGTTAGGGACATAACTTATTAGGGATTTTTAATTTAGTTTTATTGTTTCGATTTAGATAGATATGGGTCATAATACTGGGTCGATTTATGATTGAATCAAAACAAAATATGTATTACAACTACTTTTAGCATTATATCCCAAGCGATAAAGATGAGCTACATTCATCCCAAACCCTCTACACGATTTTTATCCGGACTTTATTAATACAACACAGATTTGGCAATTCGTGTGCAAAACAACACAGTCAATATCGGTAATGAATCAGAAACATACACGATATTCGCGGGTGTACGATGGGTCAAGGCGAAAGGCTTTTGTCAGGTGCTCTGATCTGCCGTGCGGGCTACCTGACGATTTTTTTTATATTTTTGATTTTGGCCGGTGGCGTTATCCGCGGGTCAGACTACAGTTAACAGGTAACGGTTCGGTCCTCAGCCAGCATCATCATCGACATGGTTAATATAAAATATAAGTGTGAGACCTGTTCGCGGACCCACTGACTCAATTCGACGGGCGAATGCGTTATAGGTTCCTCGGACGCGAACTCGCACATTCTACTCGGCCTTGGGGCGTATTAATGCGAATGTTCAATCAAACGGGGTCGACGGATACCAAATTCTCTCTTGTTTGCTCCGCGCCGAACATTCAGTGAAACTTTTGGCGCGATACTCGCACACATAAGCACTGTACCGATTACGACTTTGATTGCGAGCTTTATTCCGAATTTTATCAGCTTATCGTTTTTTTTCTTCCCGGAGTGAATCCGAGTGGAGTTGTATCGGAGATTTTGTCATATTTGACTTCTCTGACATTTATTGGTAAATTTGTTTAAATCATTATTTTATTGACATTTATTTATTCATAAATTAACTGGTCGCCTGATTGCCTAGTGGAAATTATTATTTTATTGACATTTATTTATTCTCAAATTATCTGGCCGCCTGATTGCCTAGTGAACCCTTTATAGCAAATTACCCTGGTATTTCAATATTTTTATTGTCTCAATTCCGCCATACTATTTGAGATTTGTATGCATATTGAAATGCATTGAAATGCATAAAATAGTGATTTTTTATAATAATACAAACAAAAATGTTTTAAGTTTTTGAAAACGATTAAAGAACAAATGCTTAATAAATCCTTAGGTATATGAACAACACCCTATGGAACACATTTGTTTAGGTTTAGAAGTTGCTGGAGTATTAAATTTCTAATTTGTCCTAATTTTTAACATCTGATATTGAAAATAACGTTTGCAAAAATTTCTAAAAAATCGGTCGCTAAGGTGTCGGATTACTGGAGGTGTCGGGCTATTGGAATGCCGGATCATATATATATATATATATATATATATATATATATATATATATATATATATATATATGATATTTTTGGTATGTAAAATTATAAAATGTTTCATGAACGATCTTTTCATCTTATAAGAATTTATTCACAAATTGGTTGTTTCCTTACTCGAATATGCAATAGAAATTTTACAGTTTACAAGGGTTATTTAACTTCAAATTATTGAGTAGAGTTAGCATGCTATTGATCATAGCTAAAACAATATGCTATTAATTTACCCGAAAGTATTAAAATCGCTCGTAATTTGTGAAATATGAATTTTATTAACCACTATATTATCTATGTATCGCTCTTGTATAATACATAAAAAAGTGGCTTTTTGTTTATATAAAATAATCATATGATTATCTGGAATCGTTGTATTGACCATTAGTAGTCTTAAAATAAAAATATCACTTCATCATTCGGCGTTATCAAAAATTCGATTAATGATATGTATTTGTGACAAAAATACATTATGGACGTCATTAAGTTAATGTATAACTTGTCTTTGGATTAAGCGCAGGTGGCCTCACAGCTCTCGTTGATATGAGCATCTTTAATCTGTACCAAAAATTCAGATTTGCAGTTATATAGGGTGTTATGCAGAACCTTTTACTAAATTTCTATTAAAATTGTAATACCCCAAATAATTACGCAAAAATTCAAGTTGTTAGATTTCTCTATCGGGGTATGATATTCTAGGATACTTTTGTGGCGATATCAAGGAGGCTGGTTTTGATTTGGAAAAAACAATGGGACATGTCATGTATATTTTTGATATCGAAATATTTTTACAATTAATAAATTTATATTTTTTTATTGTGTTGGGAGTTTCTAATTTAATATAATGTCATAATCATTAATACCCCCACATTGGTGACTCACGACGATGGAGATGAAGATAAAGGAGTTTTATTTTTCGAAGATTTAAGAAAAATTGATTTTGACGCAGCACCATAATCACCGGTCTTCAGTGACGACCTATAAGGTATGTCCAGTCCAATCCATCATAGTTAACGCACTTACTATCTGGATCAGACTTCCGAGGTTACTCATTTGGTATACCCAGACCTCAGTGTTTATTGCTGACAGAAAAAAATAATTTGGAGCCTGAACTTTTCATTGGAATGCAATTCAACCTCTCTTTCTCTGTTAACTCAACAAATCGTCTTATAATGCTACCTCCCATTATCGGTGACAACGACGAATCAAAACAAAATTTGACATAATTTATTGGATTCCACAATTCTGGACTCTTATGTCAAAGAAACCAATGATCCTGATTTGGATAAAGAGCCAACTTCTTTCTCTGATCGGAACTCATCAGATACGGATGCAACGCTTGCAGAAATGGAAACTGTACCCATAAATTATGCATTCTAAACATTAAGTTATTCTGATATAACTAATACCCATTAGATCGAGAACATTATGCAGAATATGGAGTTGATGGCAGGTCAAATCACCACATACGGTGGATCTGCTGACGAAACATGGAAATTTGTAATTGACCAGTATTACAACACTGGTCTGCTATAATCTGCTTTCCCACCACATTTTTATAACGTGTTTCCCTGTTTTTTTTTTTTAAACTGTGAGATCAACACTGGGCAGGGAGTGTGTGGCGATATCAAGGAGGCTGGTTTTGATTTGGAAAAAACAATGGGACATGTCATGTATATTTTTGATATCGAAATATTTTTACAATTAATAAATTTATATTTTTTTATTATGTTGGGAGTTTCTAATTTAATATAATGTCATAATCATTAATACTCCCACACTTTTTTAAAAACATTCATTCCCAAATTCTTGATAATTAACTTCCCGTAGGGTAAGTTATTTATTTTACTTGATTTAACGATATGGTTTGAAAATTTTTGGTAAGACAAATCTAGCGAATTTGCAAATACTACAAAAAAATTAAAAAAAAGCCAATTGACGGTCAAAAATGATTATTAGACACATGCACATCAAATTATATATTTTATAAAGATTTTAATAATAAGCACACATTTTGTTTGCATTTGTATGGGCTCCATACCAAGATTTATAATGTTTAACCGTTAGACTACGGCGCGGCGCGTACGCGCTTTGATATCTTGTTTCTAGATTGGAATATGCAGCGCGATTGTTTCGAAATAAATCAAAACTATAAAAAGTCAAATTTTTCAAAAAAGTCCGACTTTTCAAAAATTTCAAAATTCTCAAAAATCAATTTTTTTCAGTTTTCAAAAATTTTAAAGCTTTTTAAAAATACGAGAAGTTCCAGCAATTTGCCTCAAGGCACGATGCACTACTAGTTTTTAACTTCCCGTAGGGTAAGTTATAGTAATTATTTATTTGATTAGAAATGTTTTATTTATAATATAATTTAAAACCGGGCGCTTTCTTTTCATATATTCATAAATAACTTATTCCATATTTACATATTTAGTAAGAATATCACAAAGTTTTTTTAATTGATCATGCTAACAAATTCAATAAATTATTTTTTTGCAAAATATAATCATAGATGAATACGTACCGTTAAAATTGTTTTTTACGATCCATCTATGCGATATTACATACTTGGTCCATGCAAGGAAAAGTTAGAAAACGAGTGATTTCTATAGTTCTTTTTATGAAAGGTTTATAGCACATTTATCGAAAGGAATAATTATGTATATAATGTTTTATACTAAAATACTATAATATATGCTATGTTCAAATATTGTATCACTAATAATGTTTTACCTGAAGTAATATGGCTGTCGCCAGGATGAACAACCACCGCATTATGAACCTGTAAATTAATGCAATTGCGTATTATTCACTAATAATATATACGTAAAATACGGAAATAAACATTTCAAAGTTTATTAGACATTTAAACAGTTTAACATTTTCGAAGTATTAATCAATTTTTTTTATACTAAACTTATATTAAAGCTAATGCTGTGTGATAAAATGCAATAATATTAATTACCAGCAATAAAAATAATTTTACAAAAATGTATTTTAGAATTTATTTATTTTAGTTTTTGATTTTTGCAAATCATGATGATGAAATCTTATTGTAATCTATGGAGAAATGTCTATGTTAATAAAATCAATTTTTTTATTTATATTCTGTAGAGTCCCGGCGCAATGTTTATTGCAAAAGTTAGTACTTACACCGAATACAGGCACTCTAATTAAGGACTAGATATACTTTATTAGTAATTAGTCTATACCAGACCTTAAAATTAGATTGAAAAATCATTAGTTTAGTTTATAATGGTATTAATTTGTAAGATTTGTTGGACGTACAGAATGAGAAATTTCTTTTAACCAGCTTAGTACCTTTGGTTGTAAAATTATTTTATTGCTGTTTGGTAGACGAGGGAAGATATATATGATAAAAATTTATTGTGGTTTAATTTTCAATATTAGCTTTGTTTTAAAAATTAGAATAGATGTCGAAGAAAAATAAATGTAAAATCAAACATTTTCAAATGTCCCTACATAAATTTAAGAAAATTTAATTAAGCAAATCAAAAAAATTTCATTACATAAAAAAGGACTAAGAAACTGAAATCATCAAGTTGAACATAAACAGGCAACACTGATTATTAATTGAGCTCAACAGCAGAATTAACTTTACCGTAAATTATAGTTATTGCAAATAAAGTCGAAAATGAAAATTTTTATATCTTTACGTTTCAAAGATTTCTGAACATTTGGCATACCTTAGAAAAAATAGATGTATTTGTGTATGTGCGTATACAAATTTTCGACGATTTCGGTAATACGGATCAACCGATTTGAATAATTAAAAAAACGTTCGATTCAAATTATTGGGGAAACATGCAGATTAGTTTTTGGCTAAGGCAGGTTCAGCCTTTGCGAAGGTGGTAATTCAGTAGTAAACTGAGCGTCTGATTTTAAAAAACATTTAAAGAAGAGAGCTGATTTAATTTATGCGAAGGCAGGTCCACTCGTTTCGGAGATCTAATGAAAAAAGTAAAAAAAAGCCATTTGGCGAACAAAAATGATCATTAAGCATATGCACATCAAATTATCAGATTCTTTTTTACAGATTTTAATAATAAGTACAAATTTTGTTTACATTTCTGTGGTTTCCGTAATCATGTTCATCCTGCGACTGCGACAGGGCGCTGACGCGCTTCGATATTTCGTTTTTACGCAGCTAACGCAACGCAGTTACTTAGAAAAAAAGTTTCAGAAATCAAATTTTTTCAAGATTTTCAAAAAATGTTAAAGCTTTTTTAAAAATTTTAATTTTTGGTACGGGAAATTTCAACAATTTGCATTAAGGCACAATGCCATGCACCACTAGTTAAATTTGAATTATATACGTAGTAAAATTAATTGCGCGATGTTTATTTTTTGAAAAAGTTAATTTTAACTAGATTATTAATTAAATATTATTTATTGATTAATTTTATAAATTAATTTTTATTTTTTTAAATTAAATTTTTATTTTTTAAGCATAATTTTTAGTTCATATTAACTGATTTAATTAGCTTAGGTTGATTGATCTAAAATGTTTCCGAAATGTTTTACTTTTTAATTGAGGTATTGTGTAAGAAATTACAAAGTCGCGTTACACTTCAACGATCGAGTTACATATTTCAACAAATATTTCGAAAAGAAAATCGTGCAAGTTCATCATTGTTCAGGTTTATTCGTGTGAACGTTTATCGATGCGTGAGGGCGTGCGAATGAAAAAAATAAATAACCATTTCAAGGCAATAATAGTTAATAAATATTGAATATGTTAAACAACCATAAGTGGATCATAAGAATGTTATTTTATGACAGAAATGTGGAGCATGAGAAGCGCCAATGTTATTTCTATTTGAATTAATTAGTATTCTAATGATGATCTTGTACTTATATTGTTCTACAATGATTCACATTCATCATTTACACATGACGTACGGCGGTGGTTGTGAGAAAACGCCATTAAAGTCTGGGACAGTAGAGCGTAACCCTTAACCACCTCCAGGCGTCCATAAAATCTTATCAGTTCTACAGTTTTGTTTTTATTGTTAACTTGGAATTTAAAAACTTTTTGTTAAGTTTTTTTTTCATAAATATACAATCTAGAATTAAATTACCGAAGTGATTCTTACTTGTAAGATATCTTACAGATATTATTTATTTATTACCTTATTTTCACCTATAATATTTGAGAAGGAAATATTTAATTAATAATAAGTGAAAATTTGTTCTTGTTGCTCGTGTTCTTTAACATATTGATATCGTTAACCCGAAATTTAAAATTATTGCCTTTAGATTTAATTAAAAAAGTGATTCTAATTGTTCTAATTATTCTTATTTGTAAGATATTTTGCAGATAGCTCAATTATTTTTAGCTATCTTGAAGGAATCATTAATCTATGAGTACTGAAATTTTGTCTGTAATCCTTAAAAATGTTGCTTGGTAATTAAAAATTAAATTAAAAATGTTTGTGTTTAGATTTTTTTCGTTGAAACGCGACCTAGAATTTATTTTGTGATTTTAATGATTGCTACTTGTGAGTTATATGGCAATAAGGTTTTATGGAGCTTTGCCTGATTTAGTATGTTTTTTTCGTAAATTTTTTACGTCTTTTTAAATGTTACAATATTATTGTTGAAAATTAATAATAATTATTGCCAAACTTCGAATTCTCTTCATCTTTCTCTTGATCTTTCTCTTGATTTATAGTTGAATTTGATTTGATTATGACTGCTTCACTTTTATATTAAAATATATTTACTATTTATAATTTTAGTTAAAATTTCAATTTATTTTAATGCATTATATTTATATTTAAATAAAACAGCGTTAAAAATAGCAAAGAAAAAGTATTTTCTTCAAATATCAAATATTTGTAAAATCAAATATTTGTTCTTTATTAATTATTTATCGAACTACGGCATTTACGGTTTAGTTTTACCACTTCATTTATATATTTATTATTTACTAGTACTGACAAATTCTTTAATATCAATTTTTATGGAATAAGGGCGTAGTTTTTACTCAATTTTTTATTATTATAAGACATTAAAGATTAACAAAAATAAATTATAACAAAAAAAAATTATTATTGAATGATGTGAGTGATACGAGCAAATTATTAGTTATGTTTGTGTCTATATTTATATGTATATATTTATTTGCAAAATATGTTTAAATTAACTTAAATATCTTATCATGAATAAATCACTAAAAAATTAATTATATAATATTTAATTCAGCAGAAATCATAAAACGTTCTGTTCAATATATGACCGATTATCATTTTGATTCTTTTTTCAATTTTTATCAAATTCAGACAAATTTTAAATACAAGAACTTATGAAAGAACGTACTAGATTTTATAAATGGTACTAAAAATGATTTGACAGAGATAATAGAAATGATAAAAAGTTAGGTTGTCCGCCCCTGGTCCATCTCATTATTTCTTTTCATTACTCTACATTCGGCGCGTACGTGTCGATAGCTCTATTCATTCAAATCTCATTGTCTTTGCTTGCTCAAATGTCCCGAGGGATTTTAAATCGTTTCCTAAGAATATAAGTGCAGGTTCACGAAGTACTTGTTGGTTATGAAATAAATGGCTTTTATTATGACAAAAAGTTTTTTCTCGCTTTGTACATCTAACGAAGTGGTTGTACTACTCTATAATTGCTTTCGGCGTAAAAATACTTTTTACCGGTATAACAGAGATTTTGAATGAACTTGCCTAACAATTCTTACGTGTATTACCTAATATATGAATTAGGTAATAAAAGAATGATTCATAATTTAAGTTCAAAATAATTTTTAAGTTAAATCTGCTTATTGAAGTGTACTTAATAGCGATAATTACTTAGAATATTAATAATTTCATATGCTAAATTTAATTATATTATATTTTATTTATCTATATAATTAAAGAAATAAGCTCATGTTCGTTGAATTAGTTTAAAACTTTACTAAGTTACTACATTTTCAATTGATGATCTATCTTATAATTTTTCAAGATCTTGGTGCTTCAATTGTATTTTAGGTAAAAGGTTAAATGATTTTGCATCTTGAAACCATAATTTAAATATTAATTAAAAATTATTCAGAAGCAAATTCATTTTAATTAAATATTTTTTAACTAACTGACAAGATATTTGGAAATAATTTTTTTATGAAGCAAATATCTTTTATTTGGTTATTTTGAATATTTAAAGATATTACTGTCGTTTTCAATGATTTTTTGGAGCTAATTATATCTACATAATTTTATATTTTAAATATGCTACCACAATATGTGCAATAATTTTTTTAAAAGTAAAACATATTTCAAGAAATTAAAAATTTTGACTACTTTTTGTATAAGTTTTCAATACAAATTATATTTTGATGCTTAGCCCAAGATTTACCTTTTAAATTACATTTAATTTGTTTTTGTTTTCAAACTTTTTAACATTGGGCTTTAAAGCTTTGACCGTAAAAGTTCGAATAGGGAAAAATAATGGTTTAATTCTTATACTCTCATTATATTATATTTTCAATTGTTTTTCAATTATTGCAATTGATTATATACATATAAATATGAATTCAACAAATCATATGTTTTTTAATGCATTTGTATGATAAATTATTATTATTAATAATAATACTACTACTTCAGATATCATATCATTTTTTTTTTATTTTAATAAATAATAAAACTAACAAATATAAAATCAAAGGGAATGAAATTCGCCGTCTATCAATCGATTTATATCAAAGTGTGGAAAATTGCATAAAAATCTACGTTCAAGCAAAAATTTGCAAAAGGATACTAGTAGGAAATTTCAGTTCTTATTTGTAAATTTTAACTACCTTGTAATTTATCATTTATTGATTTCAATTACTTTGTTAGTGTGTGTGTATAATTTGTTGTTTGTCGTTCTATTATTAATAGTAATCAGCAGTATGATTTTATAGTATATTAGCAAATTAATTATAAAAATGGCATTGTCACCTAATAAATCATTAGAAGGAACGTCACGCAGCCTTATTATAATTTGTCCTATTTTCGTAATTGAATTATTAATCGGCAGCGTAAGATGTAATAATTTTTCTAATTATAGAAGCCATTAAAATTGGTATTAGAAATTATAAATAAGCAAAGAAATAATTTGAGAAATCGTACATGTCTAAATCCTCAATTCCAAATATATATTATTTATTCATACGCATTTAAAAGAAATTCAAAAATATTTTTAACTTCCCGTAGAGTAAGTTATTTATATTTTAATATCATGAAGAAATTATTGCAATTGGTTATATAAAAAATTACTATTTGAAACAAATGAAAATACAAACTAGTGGGATGTATGGCATCGTGCCTTAAGGCAAATTGCTGGAACTTTCCGTACCGTAACGAAATGTTCGAGGAATATTGAATGTTTTCAAATAGATTATTATAAATATTGTAACATTGTCTAATATTTATAAGAATTATATAAACTGAATTGCAAAGTTGAAATTATTTGTTTAAAGTATATTAGAACTTTAGTCAGAATTAAAAATAAAATCTGAATTATTTTCGATATACAAAAAAAATTTTTTTTTGAAAAAAATAAAATTGAAAAAAAACTTAAAACAAAAAATTTTTATTCCAAAATCAATTATTTTGTTAAGACGAGCAGAAAGTTCTTTGAATCATTTAAATCGGACGCTTAGTTCTATCAAAAAGTGCCATTTTTTGCATATTTAGCTCCGTATCTTCGAAATGGCTGGGCCTGCCTTTGCCAAAAACTAATAAACACTTTTCCCTATCATTACTAATTGAATGTTTTTTAGATCATTTAAATCGGATGCTCCGTTTTCTCAAAAACTCGATTTCTATTTTCTGCACTCTTTGCTCTTTATCTCCGTAACTGCTGGACCTGCCTTTGCCAAAAACTAATCAGCACATCTCCCTATCAATAGGAATCGTATGTTTTTGAACCATTCAAATCGGTTGATCCGTGCGCCCGAAAACGTGGCCGAAAAATTTGTATCCATACATACATACACACACACACATCCATTTTTTCTGAGGTTTGCCAAAACGTTCAGAAACCTCCAAAACGTCGAGAAATGCAAAAAAATTCAATTTCGATTTTTGGACGATTACGATAACTTACCCTACGGGAAGTTAAATATATATTTTTAATTTTAAGTTCTTAATAAAGAGTCGCTACAATCACAGTTTGGGCTTAAATTTTTGGCCTATAGTGAAAACCGATATCACTACTGCTTGACTTTACAATTAGACTTAAATTTTAAAAAATCCGAGAGTATCGAACCTGGAACTTGTGACTGAAATCCCATAGCTCGAACCACTAATCCACAAGGGTGACTTTAATTCTACATAAGACAAAAGCTTCAAATTTTAAAGGTAGATAGAATCCAGGATCTTCCATATACTTTTGAGCTCCAAAACATTTATTGTGATATCATGATTTTTGTTTTTGCCAATATGATGCTATATAAGTTCAACATAACAAATAAATAATTCGATCATATGATAATATACGAATGTAGCGAAAAAGCGTTATTATTGATCTATATCATTATCGCGTAATGACTGACTTTTTCAACTTCGTTTTCGTTACGATAATATCTCTTTATTTACCTTCCCTAAGCGATAGAAAAACTATTGCTTTTTTGTGGATATGTACTATTGTGTTATTGTATAAAATGTCAATGTATGTAAATAGGTCATTTTGTTTCTGTATACATATTTATCGATGTATTTTCAATTAAAATGGGGGATCGCAATTCAGCTAAGGGCAGCATGAATCAGACATACGAGTATATGACGCGATTGCGTTCGCGTTGAAATTATCAGTTTATTATTGAATAGGTCAATATTTTGCCATCGTTATTATTTTTAGACTTGGTCGATGAATTAACGCTTTATTTGAACTGAGCTTTGTTTGTTGACAGTTACTTCTTTATCTGATTGTAACTGCCGGTAATAATTTGATAATTGGCATTGGTCTATGTATATATGAATTATGCCATGGGGCTTACAACATGCAGTTTTTGGTTTTAAAAAGATATATGTATTAGATGATAAGAATTATATTTATCAATTATGCGAAAATTGAAATTAAGTAAATTTAATTTTAAATTTATACGTTTTCAAATTTATAACAAATATATTTAATTTTTGATGATACAGTATATTGGTCAAGTAATTTTGTAATAATTTGTATCAATTACTTTAATTATATTATTAACTTTCTGTAGGGTAAGTTATAGTAAACGCAAAAAATCGAAAATGAAATTTTTTATATATTTTTTCGTTCCAAAGGTTTCTGAACATTTTGGCATACCTTATAATTATAAAAAATGTATGTATGTGTGTGAGTGTATGTGTGGATACAAATTTTTGTCGTCGATTTCGGGAACACGAATCTACCGATTTGAATAATTAAAAAAAACATTCGATTCCTATTAATGGGGAGAAGTGCTAATTTCTGGCAAAGGCACCGGTTCAAAGATACGGGGCAAAAAGTGCCAAAAATGGCAATTCAGTTTTTGAGAGAACGGAGAGAACGAGAAACGGCGTCCATTTGAAATGATTCAAAAAAAAAAATTATTTGTATTGACGAAATGAAAGTCTGATTGAAAAGGTAGGTCCAGCGGTTTCGGAGACCCAATGAAAAACATGAAAAATGATTTTTGGCGTAAAAAATGATCATTAGATATATTACGCGCTTCGATATTTTGTCTCTAAAACAGCCAAGCAGCGCAAAATTTCATCTTTTTTTTTTAATTCAAAATATAAAATAAATAATTTTTTTAATGTCAAATTTTTAATTCTCAACAATCTAAAAATTATAATTTTCGGTACGGGATGTTTCAGCAATTGCCTAAGGCACTTTTAAGTATTTTAAATATTTATTACATTAGGGTATATCAATACGACTTTCGCACGAAACTCATAATTTTTAATTTATAGTCTTTTTTAATTTTATTTTTATATTTTAGCTATACTCGCTAATTTTTTAAGAAGTACATTCAATGGTCATTAAATAATAAATCAATTTCGTTGCATAGAAGATGTTATATTTTTAATTGTATTTATATTTTTGTCCAGAATAATATTCCAAAAATATTCATATTATGTAAATTGTATGAGACTTTACAATATGAAAGATGATATAATTTAGGTGGCATTTAAAGATCAATTTGACTGCCAAATAAATTTTATTGTTTTTAAAATATTTGAAAAAAATGGACTACAAAGTTGCATTGTTTAATTTTATTTTTTTTATTATCGTTTTACATAAAATAATAAAAATATTACGTATTAATTTTTTAATATATATACATATTTAACTGTTATTTTTTTAACATAATTTATTTAAAACTTACAATTTTTTTATTATTATTTTAAAATATTTTGTAGTAAATATTTGTTAGTATTTTTAATACGTTTATAAATTGATTTATGGTAATATAATAACTATTAAATTAAAATTAATATTTAATTAAATAAATGTTCGAAAATTTTGAATGACATAATTATTATTCGATTTTTTTAAATCTTAAATATTTTAAATACTGTTAAATCGTTTTTCAAATGCATCACATAAAATTTTCTATAATTATAATACAAATATAATTTGCAATAATAATATAGTTATCCTCACCTGTTTGATTTGACTTTTGTCTATTATGTAAATATCCACTGAAAATCACTTTTTGGCATGCAACACTACAAATAAAAATGCCGATTGTCTATACACATTATCGTTTATTGCACGTCGTGTTATATCGGCCACTTAATTTTTGTCTGTTTTTCTGTTTTGTTATTTTTTCTTCACGTGCGATTCGAACGCATGTGTCGATTTATCGTCGACTGTTGTGATGTGTTGTTTCTGAGTTATTATATTGGGCTAACGCGATGTTAATGGTCAAGTCGTTGTTTACTGAATGGACGGACGGGAACAGGTGTACATCAACAAAATATGCTCTTATGCGTGCCTCCATGTGCACGACTCGGATGTCTTCCCTTTCCATATGTCTTCTTCCGACTTTGCAGCTTCTTGGACGCCGAGAGAAAAGGCCTAGTCGGTGAGCTGGAAAGATATCGGAAATATCTTAATCTCTTATCTTGATAAATATTACTTATTTGCATAAGGACAATGAGCATTCAAAATGTCAACTGTGGTGTATGGCATCGTGCCTTAACCCTTTCCACTTGCGAACTCCGGAATTTACAATGTATTTTGCCGCCGGGCGGCGGCATCGAAGTCGAAAGGGTTAAGCCAAGTTTTTGGATCTTCCAGTTTTTTAACAATCTTATTATTTAAAAAAAAATATATTGAGTACTTTGAAATTTTTGAAAAAAAGTTTTTTAAAAATTTTGAACTTTTTTTCAAGGCAGTCGCGCTGCGAAGCTGTTTTATAGACGAAATATCGAAGCGCGTAAACTACGGGTCGCAGTCTAACGGATAAACATTGGTACAGAATCCATAGAAATATAAACAAAATTGAATCATCTTGTCAATACAAAATGTTTTTTGAATTATTAAAATCGGACGCTCCCTTCTCTTAAAAACTGAGTTACCGTTTTTGGCACTTTTTGCCCCATATCTTTGGAACGGCTAGATCTGCCTTTGCCAAAAACTAATCAGCACGTCTCCTTATCAATACGAATTATTCAATTCGGTTGATCGGTGTTCCCGAAATCGTCGACGAAAATTTGTATCCGCACACACACACACATACATCCATTTTTTTCTAAGGTATGCCAAAATATTCAGAAACCTCTGAAACGTAAAAATATATAAAAATTTTCATTTCCGTTTTTTTGCGATTGCTATAACTTACCCTACGGGAAGTTAGGGAAAAAAATATTTACAAATTTTCTAAAAAGTCAAATTTTTCAAAAAATTTTAAATTCTCATTATTCTACATTTTTTAAAGATTTCAACCAATTTTAAAGATTTAAAAAAAGAAAAAAAATGGTACAGGAAATTTCAGCAATTTACCTTAAGACACGAGTCTTGCACCACTAGTTAACTTTCCGTAGGGCAAGTTATAGTAATGAAAATGAAAATTTGTATATATCTTTACGTTTCAAAACCTTCTGAACATTTTGGCATACCTTAGAAAGAATGAATGTATGTGTGTGTGTATGTGTATGTGTATGTGTGTGTGTATGCGTGTGCGTGTATGTGTGTGTTCGGATACAAATTTTCGTCGACGATTTCGAGAACACGGATGAAGTGATTTGAATAATTCGAAAAACATTGCTTGTATTAATAAGATGAAGAACTGATCAAATTTTCATGAAGGCAGGTCTAGCGGTTTTCGAGATCTAGTAAAAAAAGTAAAAAAATGAGCCATTTGGCGTTCAAAAATGATCATTAGACATATGCACATTGAATTATCAGATATTTTAACAATAAGTATAAATTTTTGTTTACATTCCTATGGGTTCCGTACCAATGTTTATGCGTTAGACGGCGATGCGGCGCTTACGCACTTTGATATTTCGTCTTTGTGCAGTTAAAACAGTACGATTGCTTTAAAAAAAAGTTCAGAATTTCCAAAATATTTGAAAATAAATTTTTCTTCAAAAAGTCTTTTTTTTTTCAAAAAGAAAGTAAATTTATGTCAAAAATTTATAGTTTCTCAAAAATCTTATTTTTTCAGAGTAAATTTTTTTCAAAAATGTCAATCTTTAAAAAAAAAATTTTTTTTGGTACGGGAAGTTCCAGCAATTTGCCTTAAGGCACGATGCCATGCGCCCCACTAGTTTAAGTTTTAGAATAGTATTTGAAATTGTTTCCCGGCCATCCGACTAGTAGCTTTATGAAGCCGCGACGAATGGCCTGATGAGAGGTGACACCGGTTAGCCGAAAACCGCATTGATAACGCGCGGCTGGTGACCGGCCGTTGTCCACGTACAGAGCGGAACGGACGAAAAGAAAAGTGTCACGCGAGCTTTAAACCTAATAGTACGATAGTAGTTGCTATTTTTTATTGAATTAATTATTTAGTTCATACATATACAAAGCTTATCTTTCGAAATTTAATTCTTTAACTTAATAGAAAACTAGTGGTGTATGTCAACGTGATTTAAGTCAAATTGCTGGAACTTTCCGTACCAAAAATTTTTTTTTTTTTTAATTTTGGAAAAATTAGATTTTTGAGAAATTTTAAATAAAAAAAACTTGGATTTTTTTTTTAATTTGAAATATTTTGAAAATTTTGATCATTTTTCTGCATATCGAAGCGCGTAAGCGCCGCGTCGCCGACTACCGGACAAACGCTGTTACATGTTACATTGTTAAAGTCTCCATAAAATATCTGATAATTTGATGTGCATATGTGTAACGATCATTTTTGACCGCCAAATGGCATTGTTTTTACTTTTTTACTATATCTCCGAAACCGTTAGACCTGCCTTCTCAAAAATTTAATCAGTTCTTTATCTTGTCAATATAAGTAAAATGTATTTTGAATTATTATAATCGGACCCTCCGTTCTCTTAAAATCTGAGCTACCGTTTTTGACACTTTTTGCCCCGTATCTTCGGAACGGTTGGACCTGCCTTTTACTTCAAATGTTTCATAAATTATTCAAATCGGTTGATCGGTGTTCCCGAAATCGTCGACAAAAATTTGTATCCACACACACACACATACACATACATCTATTTTTTATAAAGCATGCCAAAATGTTCAGAAACCTCTGAAACGTAAAGATAAATAAAGATTTTCATTTTCGTTTTTTTGCGATTACTATAACTTACCCTACAGGAAGTTAATATTAATTTATTTATCTCGGTGTACTGAATATTATTCATGTTTTAACTTAGCGTTAACTCTGATTTAATTTTGTTAGTTAATATTTTCCAATATATGTATAAAAATGAAGAAATGAAAAATATTCTCATATTTAATTCTCAACTAATTATTTAATTTATCTCTTGTAAAATTGCTTTTTTAACTTAAATTACTTTTTTATTTACTATGTTTTAATGTTTACACCTTTGCCAGGGTTCAGTTGGTCCTTTTTACCTCACCCAAGTTTTTATAACTGTTATATAAAAAATGTCGAATCTAACTTAAAATTAACAATACATCTTATAAAACAATTGAATAACGTACACTTTTCAATCATATTAAGGTCTGGTAAACTAAACAACATAAACACAACCAAAAAAACTATCAACAAAAGAAAATACTTTTCTTACGGATTTTCAAACAGTGATGGCTGGTTTTACATAATTTGCCCTCTACTTTCAAATATTGTTGCAAAAAAAATTACTTATTTTACTTATTTTATTTATCGGAAGTGGACCCTTCTACCCGCGGACTTTTAAGCCCCGCTCTACTCTACATAATATATTAACAATAAATTAAACTGCGTTTACACGAACAATGTACGTTCTCTGATAACACTCAACCCATTTAAAATGTAAAGTATTCATTATGCTTTTATATAATTAATTATATAATAATAATTAGTCATATTAATATGTAAATCATGTTTTTATTTGCCATTGTTAACATGATATTTGTTTTGTGTTCATTAATGTTTTTGAGTACATACACATTTGTATAAATATACATATATACAAACTCTCTATATATAACATATTATAATTAGTGTAAATAAGTGAAAATAATTTATTTCCGATCATGTATGCTGATGTTTTCCAGTTACGTATATACCGGTTATAAGCTATTTAATGGTATATTACTGTAGTTTATATTATCGTAATAGCATCTTAGATATAACTATACACTTGCACTAGACTTGTTTCAAAACAAAAATTTACCCTATATAGAGTCACTTGCGTTTTTCATATAATTTCTCAAACCGGGTGCTTTAAAAAGAGTTCTGATGTAGGTTTAATATGTGATTTATTCTTTATAAATAAGTAGTATTGTAAATGTATTGTTAAAAAATAATGCATTTTTTAATTGCGGACATAAGTATATTTTTTAAATTTTCACTGATATTATTTGTGAATGTTTAAAGGTCCGCGGCGACGCTCTACAAAACAGGTATCGTATATGTGTAGATTTTTGTACATTAAAAAAATTAGAATAAAAAAAGTTAACCCCAAAATTAAAAAAAAAGTATTAGGATTTGTCAGCCTTTATTAATAATAAATTGTACTTTAAACAAAAATTTAAACTTTTTCTTGTACTTAAATTATATCAAAAATTTTTAATGACTGTGAACGACTATAAAAATGATTCAATAGCTAAAATGACTATAAAAAATAGGGGTTTGTGATAAAAAAGTAAAAATTTTCCCATTATACTTGTTTATCTATGGTCCGCGGGTAAAATGGTTCACCACAAATATCTCAAAAATAAGTAGAAGTTAAAAATTTTTTAACAATGATATTTGAAAGTAGAGGAACAAAGATGTACAAAGATGACCGGGTAATGAACGGCAATGTTTGAAAATCCATAACACAAGTATTTTCTTTCGTTGCTAGTTTATTTGGTTGTGAACACTGTTGTTTAGTTTACGAAACCTAAATATAATGTTTAACTATACGTTATTTAATTGTTTTATAAGATGTATTGTTAATTTTAAGTCATATTCAAAAGTTGTTTTTATATAACCTCTATGAAAGCTTACACGTGGGTGGAGTAAAAAGGACCAACTGAACCTTTACCTTGGCAAAGACGTAAACAATAAAAAATAGTGAATATGACTATTTATGAAAAGGTAAATTACGTTATAAAAGCAATTTCACAAAAGATAAATTTAATATATAGTTATTCCAACTCTGCTGATGAATATTTTTGACAAAATGCCAGATCAAGGTTACATACAGTGTTAACTCTGTAAAAAAATGTAGTCATGAAATTTATATTTTGCATTGGTTGAATAAAGTAGCTATTATTTCGTAAAATTCCTTTAAAATTTAAAAGAAAACATTGGAAATGGCCGTCGCATTTCAACCCGCCTATGGGGCAAAAAAGACCAGGGAACAAATTTTTGAAAAACATCAATAAAAACACATTTGTACGGTGATAAATTAGCTGGGGCTTTTACTGAACATAGTCAGATAGTTGCTTGTTTGATATGTGTTATTTGTTGTGATATAATTGGTTTGGTTTTCACAAAATAATTGCCCAAAGTCAAATTAAACTTTTGTGCCCAGTCCTACCCTATAGCTTTATTTAAAACTATTTTGGGAGCATCTCGGTTTCATTGTTTTTGTGAGCTCCTAGATTTTTCACTAATTTGGCAGAATGTTATTCTAAATATCACAAAATCTGTATAAATATTTAGTTGGATTATATTAAAAAATATATTTTATGGCTGCAGATTTTGCAACCACATCTTGGTCTCAACTTTTTTATGAGCTCTAATGTTTATTTTCTTCTAAGATTTCTCTGTGAATAATCCGGCAAATACAAAAATCTATTGTGCAGTATTATCTTATTGTTAGTTTAACAATCATTCGATAATTGTTTGTAAGTTTCATAATATCGCGATTATCCGCGACGCCGCATTCGGACGGCGTTGACGCGCTCTGGTCAGCGGTCTTCCCTGAGGCGTCATAGATCGCGTCCCATTGACCGAATGTGGGACATCTAACAAACCGATGATGACCCGTTAATCTGCACCGTGTCTTGTCTTAAGTCGAACGATTGACGATCGATGCTACCAGACCGGCCGGCAGCGCTTCTCAACACCGAAAATAATGGACGTAACGCAGAACGGTTTCAATATCTATTTGTTTATAAAAAAAACTAAAGATTTGAATGGGAATAGTGTAGAGGACGTTTTACCCTGGACTTAAAGGACCGCGGGTAAAAATTCGACCACAGATATATCAAAAACAAGTAGAAGTTAAGAATTTTAAAACAACAATATTTGAAAGTAGAGGAACAAAGATGTATAATCAGCCATTACATTGATTCTCACGGCGTTGCTACCGGGTGATGAAAGCAATGTTTGAAAATCCATAACAAATGTATTTTCTTTCGTTGTTCGTTTTTGATAGAAGTTAGATTGAAGATAATACTTGGTCAATCGTTTAATCCATATATAGACTCAAATTATTGTTTTTGAATCAATTTATCTCTATTATTATAGCAACTGCAAAATCATCAATTATATATATTTTTTAGTTTTCCGTAGGGTAGTTATAGTAATGGGCCGAAAATCGAAAATGAAAATTTTTGCATATCTTTACGTTTCGAAGGTTTTGGCATACCTCAGAAAAAATTGATGTGTGTGTGTGTTTTGTATGTCCTCATTTTTTCATCAACCGATTTGAATGGTTTGAAAAACATTCGATTCCTATTGATAGGGAGATGTGCTGACTAGTTTTTTGCAATGACAGGTCTAGCCGTACGGAGCAAAGAGTGTAGAAAATAAAAATCGAGTTTTTGATAGAACGGAGTATCCGATTTGAATGATTCAAAAAACATTCAATTAGTAATGGTGATGAGAAGTTGTGTTTAGTTTTTTGCAAAAGCAGGTCCAGCCGTTTTTTAGATGCCGAGATAATTGTGCAAAAATAGCAGTTTTTGAGAGAACTAAGCATCCAATTTGAATGATTCAAAGAACTTTCTGCTTTTTTTAAAAAAATAATTGCTTTTGTAAAAAAATTTTTTTTGTTTCTAATTTTTTTTCAATTTTTTTTTTCAAGAAATTTTTAATTCAGATATTAATTTTAATTCTGTTCTTATATACTTTAAACAAATAAATTCAACTTTGCAGTTCAGTTTATATAATTCTTATAAATATTAGACATTTAATATTCCTCGATCATTTTGTTACGGTACGGAAAGTTCCAGCAATTTGCCTTAAGGAACGATGCCATACACCACTAGTTTTGTTTTGTTTTGTTTTTCATAGAGATTGTCATCATTCTCTGCTTAATGTGATAATTTATACAGATTGCAGAATAAAATTGAATTTAAAAAAATGGCTGGGAACTTGCAGCGATGGGGGTGGGGGTTAGTTAAGATTAATGACACAGATGAGATTTATACAATTAGTTTTCATAATATAAATTATACATAGATAATGTATGTAATACAAATATTTTTTTTTAAATAAATCAATTTTTTTAACCAGTACTAAACTTTATATATTTTTCTCAAAAATGGTCTATTTCGCTTTTAAACTTTGTCTATTTTTTTCACAGTTAACCTTTTTAGGTAATATTGTTTTTAGTGTGTGTGTATAAATATTGTAAAAATAATTTTTGTTAAATTATATTTAAAGAATAATGAACTGTTTCGGAAAAAATCAGGGCAAATATTGCTTGCAGGATAATCGGTGACGCAAGGAGGAAATGCCCCGACCAATTCAGGACGTATGGTCTTTATAAGCTATATTTGGTACGTACAATATTAAAATTTTAAATTAAAGTTGTCTTAGAATTTAAAATGTATGAGTTGCAAAATTATAAGGTATAAAAATTATAACTATTGCGAAGCGAAGTTTTCAAATATTTTAATAATCAAGTTTTGAATATGTTTTATAACATGCCATGATATGGCATGTCGCCTATCATTGAGTACGGTAATAAAATTTGCTAAATATAGTACTAAACATATTTAATGTTTTTTTTTATTATCAAAATGTATATATGTATATATATAATTTATAAACCATAGTTTATTAAACCAACTTGATCAATAAAAATTTTCTAAACAAGATTTCTATCATAAGTAAGTTTTTCATATATCCGATTCTCGTTTGAAAGCGCAATTCGATCACATCATTTAACCCTTCGTTATTTGTAATAAGAACAGAAATACAATCAATTTCGTCGAAATACATAAGTTTCTACTTGAATTCGATCAATCAAAAATCGATATGGAATAAAATTAAACATCGCGAAACGTGCTCGCGGAACAAAATATGCAAAAAGCTGTCCCTGACCCAGGAATCACACGCGCGTAATGTTTCCCGCATTCTCAATGGGATCTGGATCAACAGAGCAAAAGGGTTGGGACGAAGAAAAAAAATCATAAATATGAAAAATATAAATAAATATGATTTTTTTGGGTTTTGCAATTAATACTAGTGGTGCATGACATCGTGGCAAGGCAAAATCCTGGAACTTCCCGTCCCAAAAGTAATAATTTTTAAAATACTTTAAAATTTTTGGAGAACTTTAAAAAAATGAGATTTATGAGAGTTTTGAAATTTAAAAAAAAAATATTTTTTTTCAAAAATTGACTTTGAGGAATTGTGCTGTGTGGCTGTTTTAGAAAAGAAATATCAGTCTAAATTAAATTTAATTTGAAGTTCTTCATTTTGTCAATACAAGTAAAATATTTTTTGAATTATCGAAATTGGATGCTCCGTTCTCTCAAAAACTGACATATCACTTTTGGTATTTTTTGACCTGTACCTTCGGAACAGCTGGACCTGCCTTGGCCAGAAACTAGTCAGCCTGTCCCCTTATCAATAGAAATCGAATGTTTTTAAAATAATTCAAATCGGTTGAACCGTGTTTCCGAAATCGTCGATGAAAATTTGTATCCGCACACACTTACAAACATCCACGTATACACATACACATACATCCATTTTTCTAAGGTATGCCAAAACGAAAAGATATATAATAAGTTCATTTTCGATTTTTTTGCGATTACTATAACTTACCCTAAGGGAAGATAACAAGTACTAATTGTAGGTGAAAAAGTTTAGACAGTTTTATCATTACTTAAGAAGTATTATTATCTCACTATAATTTATATATTTTTATGTGTTAATGAATATAACGAACTTTATTACACATTGCAATATTATTTCCAATATTATAATAATAAAAACTTATTTACAACTACATTTTTAAACTTTTATGATTTACTTATCGAGTAATTAAGCAGCAATTGAATAAAGAAATATTATGAGAGATTCTAATATTTAAACTTATATTTTCTAAAAAATATAATACTGTACAAAAATACAACAATATTTCTTTATTATTATATTGTATTTATTTTATATACGTTTTATTAAATTTGATGTATTTAAATTTTTAAATTTGTTGCTAGTTATTTATTTAATAGATTGAAATTGGTTACTTATAGAGAAATTACATTTACTCCTAATAATTTTATTTAAATCTTAATAATTAAAACTTATTTACAACTATATTTCTAAAGATTTAGAAATGAATACAGAAATTGTGTTGCAGATTAGAATATAAGTTCATTATTTGTCTAAAACACTTAGAGTAATATTTACATTATCTTAATATACAATATCGGTAAGCTGTTTTACTTACGACTTAAGGAATTGTTACAGTAATAAATTATATAAATTACAAATAATATGATTACCCACCCCTGGCTTCGCGGGATGGCGGTCGTATCAATGAAACCAAATTGCAAGCCGAACAGTCGATAATTCGCATTTAACCGTCATATCGAAAAAAATGGTATGTGAAACCGAAGAATACAATAAAACTCTTTACGCAAAATGATCTTTTCTGATCACGTCCAATCGATTTTAATAATGGACCGGTGTCTCGATCAAATACTTTTATTACTCGTGCATGCCGATGAATAATAAAATGATATGAAACTAAAAACATTTTTTGTTTTTTTATTGTACAACTAGTCAGATAATTTGCAAGAAAAGACTTTTATACAAACATTTTTTTCCAATACTTGTGTACTAAATGAATTTGTTACAAATTACTAATCATAGAAATAAAACTTGAAAAAATATTTAACGCACAAAAATTTCAAACTTACATCCATATAAATTTTAGTTTGGCTGACTGAAGTCTTTGAAAAATTTATTAAATGTTAGTTGAAATCGTTCGCTGAAGTTTTAATACTATATATTTTCCAAAAGCTTAATTTTTAGTTTGGCTAACTGAAAGCTTCATTTTTGAGCCTACTGAAACATTCGAAAAATTTATTAAATGCTATTCGAAATCGTTCACCAAAAGATTCAAAACGAGATATTTGTCAAAAGCTCAATTTTTAGTTTGGCTGACTGAAAGCTCAGTTTTTAGTTTTGGCTTACTGAAGTTCAATATTTAGTTGAGCTGACTGAAGCTTAGTTTGTAGTTTGGTTGGCTGACGTTTTTGAAAAATGTAATAATTTATTTAATGCCTTTTGAAATCGTTGAACAATGTTTCTACTCGAGATATCCGCCGAAAGCTTAATTTTTGGTTTTGCTGACTAATTGTTCACCGATGATTCAATACCATTTATTTGTCAAAAGCTCAATTTTTAGTTTGGCTGACTGAAAGCTCAGTTTTTAGTTTTGGCTGACTGAAGTTCAATATTTAGTTGAGCTGACTGAAGCTTAATTTGTAGTTTGGTTGGCTTAAGTTTTTGAAAAATGTAATGCTTTATTAAATACCAGTTGAAATTGTTAAACAATGTTTGTACTCAAGATATCCGCCGAAAGCTCAATTATTAGTTTTGCTTATAGCTCAATTTTTGATTTGGGTTGAATGAAGCTCAATTTTTAGTTTAGCTGATTGAAGCGTTTGAAAAATTTACTAAATGCTTGTTGAAATCTTTCACCGGAGATTCAACACGAGATTATTAACTGAAAGCTCAGTTTTTAGTTTCGGCTGACTGACGTTCAATATTTATTTGAGCTGACTGAAGCTTGGGAAAAATTTACGTTTAAAATTTATATGTATTAAATGCCAGTTGAAATCGTTCAGCGAAACGAACGATACGAGATATTTGTCAAAAGCTCAATTTTTAGACTGAAGCATAATATTTTGTTGAGCTGACTGAAATTCAATTTTTAGGTTGGGTGAATAAAGTTTTTGTGAACACTTTATGAAATGCCAGTAGAAATAATTCACCGAAGTTTAAGTGCGAGATATTTGCGAAAAGCTCTCTGAGTATCATGTGCTTTAATGGTTTATCATTAACATTATGGGTAACTTATTTACTTACGCAGTTTACTTTCTCGGGAAAGCTCTGGATAATTTATATAGACCGATCAATTTTTTTTATTAGTTTACAAGATATAAGACTATAAGAGCTCCACATAATTTAAAATTTTAATAATTTAAAATCAGCATAAATAAAATTATAAACGATTAGGTGTATGGCATCGTGCCTTAAGGCAAATTGCTGGAACTTACCGTACCGTAACGAAATGTTCGAAGAATACTGAATGTTTTGAAATAGATAATTATTAATATTGTAACATTGTCTAATATTTATAAGAATTATATAAACTAAATCTCAAAGTTCAAATTATTTGTTCAAAGTATATTAACTTTAGTCAGAATTCTGAATTATTTTCGATATACAAAAAAATTTTTTTTTGAAAAAAAAAATTGAAAAAAAAGTCGAAACAAATTTTTTTTTCCAAAATCAATTATTCTGTTAAGACAAGCAGAAAGTTCTTTGAATCATTCAAATCGGACGCTTAGTTCTCTCAAAAACTGCCATTTTTTGCTCCGCAAATATTTAGCTCCGTATCTTCGAAATGGCTGGGCCTGCCTTTGCCAAAAACTAATAAACACTTCTCCCAATTATTGCTAATTGAATGTTTTTTAGATCATTCAAATCGGATGCTCCGTTCTCTCAAAAATTCGATTTCTATTTTCTGCACTCTTTGTTCTTTATCTCCGTAACTGCTGGATCTGCCTTTGCCAAAAACTAATCTCGCTCATCTCCCTATCAATAGGAATCAAATGTTTTTTGGAACATTCAAATCGGTTGATCCGTGCGCCCGAAAACGTGACTGGAAATTTGTATCCATACATACATACACACACACATTCATTTTTTCTGAGGTATGCCAAAACGTTCAGAAACCTTCAAAACGTCGAGAAATGTGAAAATTTTCAATTTCGATTTTCGGCCCATTACAATAACTTACCCTACGGGAAGTTAAAAAAGTAATTTTAAAGTACTAATATTATGATTTAATAGTGTTGTAATTATTAAAAACAACGATACTGTTTCCAACCAAAATTAACATTAAAACCAAATTTTGCTACTTATTCAAAATAAACGTTCAAATTTTGGAATTATTTTTTACTATGCCCCACTTATCTATATTCGGTGCGTTCAACTTTTTGATATAAGAATGTCTTCTGCGCATCATCACTTCCGAAAATAATAAAACTAATATATAGATTAGCATTCGTTCAACATCTGCCAATTTATCGCCGTGAGCATTCCACGGTATCATTCGTTCTTCGATCTCTTTCACGGATTGATGTTTCGATAATATTTTATGGTATTTTTGTTGTGTGACAAAGAAACAAAAATGTTACTAAAAGATAGATTTTCTTATTTAAAGAATGCTAGTGGTGTTATCCCTTACACTCAAAATTAATAAAATTACTTAAGCTAATTGTAAGTAGAACTTCTTCCAGTCCGACAGCTATTTCTAAATGTGTTTGAAATATTGTTAGTTTAAGAGCAGACTATTAGAACCGGTGACCATTAGAACCATTGACCATCAAAAGTTTAAATAGGACCATGATTGCTATTAGAATCTAATTCGAATTTTAAAAAATTATACGTCTTCTATAAACTGTGTACAATTCATATTCTTTTCTAGTATTTTTCTTCAGAGGGCAATCCAGTGGCCAATCACTCTTCTTTTTTATGTGTAGACTATATATGTTCATACATATGTAAGAAATTGCAGTAATGCCTATGAATGGCAATTTTCACTTGATATTATACTTCAGATCTATAACCTCAAGTGGAAATTCGATATCATACTGCTTGGTATCGAGCTGGCCAAGACTGGGAACGATCTCTCGACCAGTTTGTGCTAGCCTACGTACTTAAGTTCTATTTGTGATACTGGTTAATAATTTCAGCAAATTTTTAGAACATTCAAGCAATAATATCAAGAAAATAATAAAATTAATTTATCAAGAAAATGATAAAATATGAAAATGTCTAGTAGGTTTTCAAACAAATATGTATATGCGATTCATATGGTGGTTTGATAACTGTTTACACAACAAAAATATTATTTCCAGTAATTAAAAAATTTATCACAGATTTGCCAGCTTCAATACATTGATATTTATATTATAATTTTACCTTTATTTAGTACATTCTGTACTGCACACTTCTATATGGCGCTTTAAAATGTTTAAATAGGAGCTAACGCTATTTACATTCCTGTAAACTAATTAATGATTGATATATTCATAATTAAAACAAAATTTATAGTTTATAAAAATCCATATATTTCGAAAAGTCCGTTATCAGATTCATAATCGACAACATCTCGCATAAGACACGAAATATTTGCATAGATCTTGTTTAACATACTAATTTATATGAAAATAAGTTTTCTTCTATTGTCTTTCTTTTATATGTTTATACATACATACACACACATATATATATACATATATCCATATATATATGTATAGGGCAGAGCGGGGCTTAAAGGTCCGGGGGTAAAAAGGTCCACCACCAATATCTAAAAAACATTGAAGTATAATTAGGATTTTATTTATAATATTTGAAAGTAGAGGGAAAAGATGTGTAATCGGTCTTTGCTTCAAATCAAGAAAAGTCGCTAACTAGAAAAAAACCGCTATGGCTGAAAATCTATAACAAAAGTATTTTCTTTCGTTATTAGTTTTTTTTGGTTGTGAGCACTTTTGTTTAGTTTACGAAGCCTTAATATAATTTTAAGTATATATTATTTAATTGTTCTATAACCTGTATTGTAAATTTTGAGTTAGATTCAACAGATGTTTTGTATAACCTCTATAAAAGCGTACATGTGGGTGGGGGTAGAAAAGACCAATTGAACTTTTACCCTGGCTAAGGGATTTACAGGAAATAAATTAAATTATTAGTTATTCCAACTCTGTTGATGTTGAAGCTTTAACCTCTGCATATATTTATTGTTATTCTTGAAAAATTGTTTAAGCAGCATTCGGTTTTTATTAACTGCATCTAATTTAATTAGGAGTGATTAACGCGATGACATTCTTCTAATTATCTAAAGTCTTCAACGGAATGTTGTTTAAATCAGATTATTTCACGATAGTTATCTGTAAGCTTATTTAATAAATAATGATATAATTAATTAACTAATTAAATATTTATACTATAAAATAAAATAGTAATGTAAATTAGAGTTAATTTGGGTCAGTCGTCCGATTTTGGCATAAAAAGTAGTAATTCTATGTATTACTTATTCGAATGTTTCGGCATGTGTAGCGCGGAAGGTTAGGCAGCTTTTATATAACTGGTAGGACTTGTTCTTATCATTTGTGATTTCGATTTGACATAGATTCGCTTTATTTATCGCTTATGATATTTGAAAATGTACAAACGGAGCGATTAGTAATGAAGATCATTAATTACAAACTCTTAAATTAAAATGAAGGAGAAGAAAGAGACGGGAAGCAAGCGAACATTTTAAATTTATTACGATGACATTATTACGCGGTGTGCACTTGCCGTACTTGGTTGCTTGTCGAGCAATCAAGAGGCGATTGACTTAATAAATATTATGAAAGATTTTAATATTGAAACTTATATTTTTGAAAAGAGTAACCCGACATCATAATCGATAAATAATCAATACTATATTTAAGAAAACATATTTTTATGATATATAGGTTAAGGCAAAGCAGAAAGATCCAATTTGAATTTCAGTAATTATATTGTCTGAACCAAATAAATTACATCACAACACATAACAGGTATCAAACAAACTACAATCGAATTATGTACAGTAAAATTCACAGCTAATTCCTAATTATAACTAGTTGGGTGTATGGCATCGTGCCTTAAGGCAAATTGCTCGAACTTCCCGTACCGTAACAAAATGTTCGAGGAATACTGAATGTTTTCAAATAGATTATTATAAACATTGCCTAATATTAATAAGAATTATATAAACTGAATTGCAAAGTTGAAATTATTTGTTTAAAGTATATTAGAACTTTAGTCAGAATTAAAAATAAAATCTGATTTATTTTCCATATACAAAAAAGAAAATTATTTGAAAAAAAAATCTTGAAAAAAAAATTATTTTGAAACAAAAAATTGTTTTTCCAAAATCAATTATTTTATTGAAACAAGCAGAAAGTTCTTTGAATCATTTAAATCGGACGCTTAGTTCTCTCAAAAACTACCATTTTTTTTAACATTTAGCTCTGTATCTTCGTCCACGTTTTCGGGCGCATGGATCAACCGATTTGAATGATTAAAAAAAGATTCAATTTCTATTGATAGGGAGATGTACTGATTAGTTTTTGGCAAAGGCAGGTCCAACCGTTACGGAGATACGGAGCAAGGAGTGCAAAAAATATAAATTGAGTTTTTGAAAGAACGGAGTATCTGATTTGAATGATCCAAAAAACATTTAATTTATAATGACGAGGATAAGTAGTGATTAGTTTTTGGTGAAGGCAGGCGCATTCGTTTCGGAGATACCGAGCAAAATGTGCAAATAATGGCAGTTTTTGAGAGAACTAAGCGTCCGATTTGAATGATTCAAAGAACTTTCTGCTTGTTTTAACAAAATAATTGCTTTTGGGAAAAAATTTTTTGTTCCAAGTTTTTTTTTCAAACAAAAATTTTTTTTAGGAAATTTTCTTTTGTATATCGAAAATAATACAGATTTTAATTTTAATTCTGACTAAAGTTCTAATATACTTCAAACAAATAATTTCAACTTTGCAATTCAGTTTATATAATTCTTATAAATATTAGACAATGTTACAATATTTATAATAATCCATTTGAAAACATTTAATATTCCTCGAACATTTCGTTACGGTACGGGAAGTTTCATCAATTTGCCTTAAGGCACGATGCTATACACCCCATTAGTTTTTATTTATTTTCACGATCTATGATCAGATCTGCACATAAAAAATACTAAAGAAAAAACTGTCACATTCTTATTACATAAGCTAGTTAAATATAGAATATCATGATTTAAAATCCATTGTGATTGATTCGTATGAAAGTATGCGCAAAACTCTTATTACGCTATGACATGGCAATATTTGGTAATGGAGAATATCAAGACCCGAATGATTAATGGGACAAATGTTATTAAAAACCGATACTAAAGACACAAGTTTGAATACTGTGAAAATGATAAAATTCACACAAAATTAAAAAGAAAGAATCATCCTAACGAATTAGTTGTAGAATTATTAGAACTTTAGTCGGAATTAAATAAAATATGAATTATTTTTGATATACAAAAAATTTTTTTTTGAAAAAAAAATTGAAAAAAAATTTTTGAAACAAAAATTGTTTTTTCAAAATCAATTATTTTGTTAAAACAAGCAGAAAGTTCTTTGAATCATTTAAATCGGACGCTTAGTTGTCTCAAAAACTGCCATTTTTTGCATATTTAGCTCTGTATCTTCGGAATAGCTGGGCCTGCCTTTGCCAAAAACTAATAATCACTCTTCCCAATCATTACTAATTGAATGGTTTTTAGATCATTTAAATCGGATGCTCCGTTCTCTCAAAAACTCGATTTCTATTTTCTGCACTCTTTGCTCTTTATCTCTGTAACTGCTCGACCTGCCTTTGCCAAAAACTAATCAGCACATCTCCCTATCAATAGGAATCGAATGTTTTTTGTATCATACAAATCGGTTGATCCGTGCGGCAGAAAACGTGGACGAAAATTTGTATCCATACATATATACACACACACACACATACACACATTCATTTTTTCACGTGAAGAAATGTATAAATTTTTAATTTCGATTTTTGGACGATTACAGTAACTTACCCTACGGGAAGTTAATTAATTATGACTTTGTAAAGATAATAAAAATAAATTTGCAGTTATTACCCTTGTCAATTAGTTTTTTTTTTCAAAATGTGATATACACGTTATATTTTTTATTTACCAATGATACGAATAATTTATTATATGGTAACAATGACATTATGGTTACTTATTCAGTGATATCATGACGGCGAGCAACGATTGATCAACTGCATAACTGAATGTGCATTTTGAGAAAAAAAGTATTACATGCCAGGTAAGATGAATGAGAAACTTTTTGCGATTATGGAATCGCATTGACACATAACCAGGGAGAAAGTTAACTACAATAAGTGAATGATGATCAAATGGCAACAAATCACAACTTGATGGTATAACAGTATATCGTGGCATATATTATACTCACACAAACGTTTTTATTACACAAACTGATTCAACACTCATCAGAATTATAATCGATTGATATAATCATAAATTTTTTCAAGACACAAATTGGGTTAGCTATAAAAAACGTTTTAACTTCTTGCATATGTTATTAGATTGGCGATTTCCATATAAAGTTCATTAAATAGCTCGCCATAGGTAGCCCCGTTCAGTGATCCGAAAACTTAGAAAATCAATAGTTTATATTTTGGATAGCATGACAAAAAATTGAAAATTAATAGATTGATTAATTTTGAAGATTCTAAGCTACAAGTATGAAAAACGAACTTCATATCCTAGTATTGTCTGAACAAATAAAAGCGGGGTTATGAATAATTGATTTGTGGAATTTAAATCGATGACGATTTGGAACCTGAATTTATATTTAATTTTAGGGTAGAGTGGAGTTTAAAGGTCCGCGGGCGAAAAAGTCCACTACCGCTATCTCAACAACTAGTAAAGAGACGAATTGTTTAACAACAATATTTGAAAGTAGAGGGAAAAATATGTATAAGGGCAATGTTTAAAAATGTATGACAAAAGTATATACCTTCGTTGTTAGTTGTTTTGGTTGTGAGCACTTTTGTTTAGTTTACGAAACCTTAACCAATTTTTAAGTATACGTTATTTAATTATTTTGTATGATATATTGTTAATTTCAAGTTAGATTCAGTAGTGGTTATCACCTCTGCAAAGCACGTGGGTTGTGTAAAAAGGACCAACTGCAATTTTACTTCGGCATAGTAAAAACTGTTGATTGAATTTTATTGGTAATTTTTTAATTTTATTTGGATTCTTTAAACTAATTTTTCAATATATTTATTACTATAATGAATAATTAATAAGAAAGATAATATACTACTCATTGAGCAGTTTTAGTATTCTATTTTAGTAACTAACATTAATATTGGTATTTTTTGTATAGTATGAGATATTACCAACTATATTGTAATTTTTAATAGCATGAAGAGTAGCAACATTATATGAAAAAGTGATTTACGTTATTCTATTTCTCATAGATTCTCAGAGGATCGATGATTACGTTATTCATATAATATTTAATCCTCTGAGGGCAGAGAATTTAGTAACCAATTTGGTTATATTTATTATGAAACATTGTTAAATTTTTTTAATTGGTTTGATAAAATTTTAAATACATCAATAAACACTTACAGCACATGTGCCACCACATGTTGTATTAAATGGGGTATATGCGTATTTGGTTACACCGAAATAATCATTATTCAAGTTTTATTAAAGTTTCAAGACTAACATACTATACATTTTGAGAATGTATTGAATTTGAAAAACCCAACTAATTAAATTATTTTTTTTTAACTTTCCGTAGGGTAGTTATAATAATGGGCCGAAAATCGAAATTGAAAATTTTTGCATTTCTTCACGTTTTGAAGGTTTCTGAACATTTTGACATACCTCAGAAAAAATGGATGTGTGTGTGTCTGTATGTGTGTTTTGTGTGTGCGCATTTTTTCGTTCACGTTTTTTGGCGCACGGATCAACCGATTTAAATGGTTTAAAAAACATTCGATTCCTATTGATAGGGAGATGTGCTGATTAGTTTTTGGCAAAGGCAGGTCCTGCCGTTACGGAGATAAAGAGCAAAGAGTGCAAAAAATAGAAACCAAGTTTTTGAGAGAACGGAGCATCCGATTTGAATGATCTAAAAAGCATTCAATTATTAATGATTGGGAGAAGTGGTTATTAGTTTTTGGCAAAGGCAGGCTCAGCCATTTCGAAGGTACAGAGCTAAATGTACAAAAAATTGCAGTTTTTGAGAGAAGTACGAATTGGATGATTTAATTTCTGCTTGTGTTGACAAAATAACTGCTTTTGGAAAAACATTATTTCAATTTTTTTTTGTATATTGTAAATAATTCAAATTTGAACTTTAATTCTGACTAAAGTTTTAAAGCTCACTTATATACTTTAAATAAATATTTTTGACTTTGTGATTCAGTTTATATAATTCTTATAAATACCAGACTATGTTACTGTATTTATAATAATCCATTTGAAAACATTTAATATTTCTTGAACATTTTGTTAAGGTACGGGAAGTTCCAGCAATTTGCCTTAAGGCACGATGCCATGCACCCCACTAGTTACTTTTCTAGTAATGACCTTTTTGCGTTATATGTTCTACGAAGTATACGATGCCCCATATACGTATATTTCCAATATCAATTTCGACCTGTCCGCAAAACGTCTCAATTTTCTATAATTCATTTCTAGTGCACATAGCAAATTGTCTTGCAATATTGATTGTTTGAAGTTCGAATAGATGGAATTAGACTTTTCTAGTTATAACTTTCGAAACAATAATTTCAACAATTTCACTTACATATATCAAATAACATTCAACAGTGATGCAGAATTTTATGCGCTTTGATTGATGCCATTAGTCATAAAATATACAAATTTTATTATCGACCTACGATCTGTGAATGGGAATATCGTGTGAATGAGAACTGATATTTTAAAAATAAAATTCAAAATTTGAATATAAAATTTATTCGAGTAGGCGTGGTAAATAAATGAATAGAAGAGAAACAGGACGCGTTGTCAGAAGTAAATAGCACAAATCTATCTATATTATTGATAGATTATTTTGAGAATTTTTTGGGTTTATGTTTTTTTCTATTTTTATACGAAAACTAAATTAAACAAACTAGAATAGGGTAGAGCGGAGCTTAAAGGTACGCGGGTAAAAAGGTCCACCACCGATATCTCAAAAACGAGTGAAGTTAAGAATTTTTTAACATCATCACCTTAATTCTTACGACATCGTTGTCGGAATATAAACGGCAATGTTTGAAAATTCATAACAAAAGTTGTTTTGGTTGTGAGCACTGTTGTTTAGTTTACGAGACCTTAATATAACTTTTAAGTATACGTTATTTAAATGTTTAAGTATATTGTTAATTGATAGATAGATAGATTCAACAGTTTTAGCTTACACGTGGGTGGGGTAAAAAGCTTCAACTCAACATTTACTCTGGCAAAGATGTGAACAATAAAAAATAGTATATGAAAAAGTGAATAAAATATTATTGTAAACTAAGAAAAAGAGTGCGCGTAAGGTTCACACGCGATTGAAGTAAAACTTATTTGCTACAGTACAAGATGGCATTTGAGTAAATCATATAACAATTTTGAATAATGTTTATTAGTAATATGGTAACACTCGTGATGCACATATTTATTACTGTCAACGATTACACACATTTATATAATGATAAATTATAAATTATATATTTATAATAGCATTAAAAATATGTATAATATTTAAAAACAATAATGTAATTAAAGTTATACTTCAAATATGACATGATCGGTTTGTCATTGTAATTAGCATTTAGAAATGAACCTTCATTAGAGAAATAAAGTAATTGCTGATTAATAAATTCTATATTTGTTCGCACAGTGGATTATGTTAAACAACGCCTAAACAAATATTGTTTTCGCAACTTTACTAATCAGAACTTCATGTAATTAAAATTAACATACATTCATTGACTGCTTGTATTTTTTTTTACTTCTCGCTGGCGACATAATCTCATTCTTTGAACTGCCTAAAAAATATTTTTCATATTACTAACTTCAAAGATTTATGGAAACTACGAATAATATAGAAATAATTTCTAATCAATAAACTTACGTTGCTTAATTTGTTTTATTATTTTCAAGTAACAGGATAAAATATTCTTATGATTCAGGCATTTTTTATTAAATCAAGATTTGTACTACGATGTAACTTTAAAATGTTTAGTTATCTATGCCGATTTTCTTCTTGATATCTGTACGCATACAACGTTGATGCCGGCACGCATACAACGACAGATCTCTATTTACATACACGACGACTAATCACAATCGACCTGTATAGAAAGTTTATCATCGACAGCGAATGACGAATCATTGGCACTCGACTCTTATCTTATCGACTCTTATCTGGCGTAACGCACTTCCGTTGCATTTGTACGGATTTACACCCTAGTCGCGCCTAAAGAAGTTTTACTTCAAAAATAAAATGCTTAAAATGCGTGGAATTAGGAAAAATGCAAAAGATTGATGATTCAATGAAAAAAAAAATTAATAGTCTGGGAGGCGTGATTTGCAGTTTTTAGATTGTATTATTATTATATACATTATTAATATGTGACGACTAGAATTAGAAAAAGAAGCACTTTATTGCAAAAATAGTAATACTTATATAATATAAATCGCAAAATCTTATCCGACCGCAAAATGCAGAAGTTGAGCGGACTAGTTTTCAAAACTACACATTTTTCTCAAAATCCGTATACTCATGCAAGTTTGTCTCTAAGTTATGATGACCTAAAAGTCTATTATAATGAGTCTATCTTTAAAAACGGTATGTATAGCCGTTTGTAAATACATTTAGTATGCAACAGTATGTCTAATATACTATGCAATGTTTGTTATTGCATTGGCACCTACACGCGGAAAGCTCACGACCAATTGTAAAATGCTACGAATTTGACCTGTAAAATTGCCTTTGTATTGATTTGTTTAATAATAGATATTTTTCTAGTGATGTGATTTATAGAGACTATAATAAAAGTACTTTTTTATTTAATTAAATCTTTATAAATAAAAATAACTAACAATAAAAAAAAATATTTTGAAAAGTTACATGCTGCATTACCACATTTTCTGATAGTTTTTAAAGGGCGAGTAAATCTGATGAATGCATAATAAAATTTGTAATTTATGCATATAATAAAAATATAAATAATGTAAATTAATTGTACCATAAGGATGTTGTAAGATTTGACACACTTTTAATTGATGTTTAGACATAGAGTACTACTTGCAGTGTTTTGTGAAATATAGAATTAAATTATTTGTTATAATAACGGCATCGTTGACTAGTCTCTACATTTTGTTGCCTATTAGATATTAAAATTAAATGGAATATGAATTGTTACTCATACATAAATAATATAATACATAATATACATTTAAAACAAAACAATATAAACTAATAGTATAACAAATTGTTGTATCACTTGTCACACTGTTGATTGATATGTCGATATATTATTATTATGTGTAGACATAAAGCACTTGCTTTTTTAATATTTTTTTAAAATTATAATTAGTATTGTTAACTAACTTCTACATGTAATTGGCTATTAGACAATATTAACTTTTGTATACATAACAATACCATCATTTGATATCAATATCGTCGTCGTTAAAAAAAATCTAATGCAGAGTAGAGTGAGGCCTAAAGGTCCGCGGGTATAAAGGACCACCTCCGATATCTGAAAAATAAGTTAAGTTAAGAATTTATTAAAAACAATATTTGAAGCTATAGGGAAAAAGATGTATAACCTTGATTCTTACCATCTCACTATTGGGAGATAAACGGCAATGTTTAAAACTCCATTACAAAAGTATTTTCTGTTGCTGTTATTTTTTTGCTTTGAGTACTGCTGTTTTGTTTACGAGACCTTAATACAATTTTTAAGTATACGTTATTTAATTGTTTTATAAGATGTTAAATTTAAGTTAGTTTATTTTATTTAACCAACAAGTTTTTTTTATATAACCTCTATAAGAGCTTACATGTGGGTGGGGTAAAATGAATCAACTGAACCTTTATCCTGGCAAAGGTGTAAACAATAAAAAACAGTAAATAAAAAGTAAATTAAGATAAAAAAATAAGTTTGCAAGAGATAAGTTAAATGAATAGTTATTACAACTTGGCTAATTGTTATTTCTGGCGAAATACCAGACCAAGGTTTATAGTGTTAGTTAAAATGCACCTATGAAATTTATATTTGGCATTGGTTATATTTTTTTTATTTGCATAGGTTTATTGCCGATCAAAATAATATTAATTTTTTAAGACGATATGCTGGGTGTACATTTAAGAGATTATCTCCTATGAAATATTTAATTTTTTTATTTTTTGACATTTTATTTAAGATCGTATGGCCATTTTTTTTTCAATCTTCGAGTAGGAGATTCCTCGCTTAATTCTTTTAAATATTTGTTTTCGTGGTATTTTTTGCTCCTTTTTTGCATTAGTTATATAGCTATTATTTTGTAAAATCTATTTTAAATTAAAAATAAGACATAGGACCAATTTGCCGCCTGGTTGTTCCATTTTACCTCGCTTATGGGGGAACCAAGTGACAAATTTTTGAAAAACAGCAAAAAATACATTTCTACAGTGATGAATAAGCTGAGAGTTTTACTGAACATAGTCAGATAGTTACTTGTTAATTGGTTTGGTTTTCACAATATAATTGCTCAAAGTCAAATTGGACCTCGCCTCGCTTTATAGCCAAAAATAAAATAAAAGGTAGTCGATCATTGCATATTCTTTTTTTGAGACGCTTTGGTGGTAAAGTCTTGAGCAGATCTAACGCTAATTCGTTTGGATGACGACTTAGACGGGCTTTGTATCTGGAGCAGTAAAGACTAATTTCTTCTTCTATAGTTGGAATTCTGAGATCTTGATGTATCTCAACCAATTGGTGACGTATTTTGGAGCGTTCGCGATTTCTTTCAAAATTTTATTTTGGAATCTTTGTAGAATAGTTATGTTCGATTTACTGGCCGCACCTCATAGTTGTAGGCCGTAGGACCATATTGGTTTAATAATTGTCTTGTATATTAGGAGTTTATTCTCTATTGTGACTTGTGATTTCCAGCCCAATAACCAATTAAGTTGCCTACGTGTTAATTCAAGCTGCTGGCGCTTCTTTAGAATATGTTTATGCCAGGTTAGTCTTCTATCTAAATGTATTCTCAGATATTTAACAACATTGGATACAGGAACCAAATCACCATTTAATCTAACAGGGGGGCATGAACCTTGCCGTAAGGTAAAAGTAACATGAACTGATGTAGAGTTATTCACTTTTATTCTCCATAGTTTCATCCACTTTTCTACTTCATCAAAATAAAGGGTCTAATTAATTTTATCTATTTTATATATAACACAATACACAATACAGACAATATAATTTTAGTTCGATCTATATTTTTAGAATCTTCTTTACAAATGATATTTATATAATTTATTACAAGGATTAGTAGACTATTAATCAACTTTGGCAAAACATATTGTGATGGTAATATATATATATATATATATATATATATATATATATATATAATCTGATTGCAAGTGTTTCGAACGCTCAAGATCACACAAGTATTTTTTTATCGATTTTTTTTTCATGACGTAGGTCAAGGTTTGATTTTTATGTAATTTCCACAACAAACTGTTGATAAATAAGTTCTAAATCTGACACACATTTGATTGATGATTATCTCGTCTCGTTATGAACAGGTACGGGCGTTGTTTGCTTAATGCAATATGCACCGGTCTCGGTCTCTCGGTCGCGGAGAGTCTCTACTTCGCGGATGCTGAATGAATGGCAGCGTTTGTGTTTGTTTGTTGTGTTATGTATTAATGTATTCTTAGCCGGGAATCCGACTGTTGAATCTTCGTATTATTGAAAGTAACGAAACTGAGACGTCGTGGCGCGCTCGTTCCGCCGCCGTAACCTCGATATTGACTTCCAAGTTCATGGCCCGAAGGTCCGAACAGGTATTGCAGCGGAGGACGGGATCGAAAGCATTTTTTTGTTAATTGCGAACGGCGGTCTTTGATAGCCCTTTCATTCGAGACTTGCTCATTTTTTCACCATAGCACCATAGACTATGATGATGATGATGCTTCAAGCACAAAGCAATAGTAAAAGTTATAGTACATTGTTACGTTTGCCGTTTAATGGTATTCTAAGAAAAGTAAAATTATAAATGATATAAAGATAATTTGAAGATACAGCTGATAATATTAACACTTCGGCTTGTAGTAACCGGGCTCCTATGTTCTAGCCTGCAAAATATTAAAAAATGTTTTGTTAACACGTTTGTGTACGATATAGGGTAGGGTGGGGCACAAAGGTCCAATTTGACTTTCAGTAATTATACTGTATAAACTAAATGAGCTACATTACAATTTACTTAATTTATCTCTTCCAAAATTGTTTTTTTAACTTCCCATAGGGCAAGTTATAGTAATCGCAAAAAAATCGAAAATGAAAATTTTTATAGATCTTTACGTTTCAAAATCTTCTGAACATTTTGGCATATCTTAGAAAAAATGTATGTGTGTGTGCGTGTATGTATGTATGTTCGGATACAAATTTTCGTCGACGATTTCGGGAACACGGATCAACCGATTTGAATAATTAAAAAAACATTCGATTTGTATTGATAAGGAGACGTACTGATTAGTTTTTGGCAAGGGCAGGTCTAGCCGTTCCGAAGATACGGGGCAAAAAGTGCCGAAAACGGTAACTCAGTTTTTAAGAGAACGGTGCATCCGATTTGAATAATTTAATAAACATTTTATTTATATTGACTAAATGAAGAACTGTTCGAATTTTTGCAAAGGCAGGTCCAACGACTTTGGAGATATGGAAGAAAAAAGTTAAAAAATGAGCCATTTGGCAGTCAAAAATGAACATTAGACATATGTACATCGTATTATCAGATATTTTTTAGAGATTTTAACAATAAGTATAATTTTTTTTACATTCCTATGGGTTTCGTACCAATGTTTACGCGTTAGACGGCGGCGCGGCGCTTACGCGCTTCGATATTTCTTCTTTATGCAGTTAAAGCAGTACGATTGCTTTGAAAAAAAGTTCAGAATTTCCAAAATATTTCAGAATAAATGATTTAAGATAGATTGATTTAATATGGTTCGAAATTCTATTAAAAGTTTTAAATCATTGATCAACTTTTATTGATTATTATTATTGATTATTTTTAATTACTCGAATTTTGAATTGCGGTACGGGAAGTTCCAGCAATTTTCCTTAAAGCACGATGCTCTAATTGCCTTAAGACAGAATCCCACTTACAGCTAGTTAAATTTAATTTACTATTTTTTGTTTTTACCTTTGCCAGCATAAGGATTCAATTAGTCTTTTTCACCTCACCCACATGTAAGCTTTTACACAGGTTATATAAAGAAAACTGTTGAATCTAAGTACAGCTTATGAAACAATTAATCTCGTACAACTGTGCTCACAAGCAAAAAAAACTAACAACGAAAGAAAATACTTTATTATGGATTTTCAAACATCGCCGTTTATATCCTGGTTATACATTTTTGCCCTTTACTTTTAATCAATATTGTTAAAAAGTAGGTATTTTTTACTTGTTTTTGAGTTGTAATTTTTAACTCGCGGACCTTTACGTGTGTGTGTGTGTAAAACTTGTAATGCGATTCGCAAAAAGGCCTGTAAATGACATGCATATCTTGGACAATACATTGTATTGTATTGCAAACTTGTAATTCGGATCAGCATTCACGCGTTCACACTAGAACCCATGCAGTTGTGCCTACGATATCAGTACTACGTGGAGCGTTTATCAAAAATTCAGCCTGCATAAAAAATCACCTAACGTGGAATTCCGTACGAACGAGACGTATTATATATTCAACAGATCGACTTGGCATAGTCTACATTCTGTATTTTGAAGATACCTGATTATTTCCGAACACATTTGTGCGATGTAACGGTACCGCGGCGTATAGCTCGGAGTCAAATGAATACCACAAAAAACTGACACAAAAAAGGCTCCGAATATGTGTCACAAGTTTTCATCGTGGCCAAAGCTCGCGCGGAACAGCCACACGCGCGCATCGAGTTCTTTCGCTGTGACGGCGCGGCCGACTCCGTGTGAGGTACGGATGGACACTGCGCTTTTCCGATTTTCGATGCGGCTGCGCTTTCTCAATTGTTGCAAAAAAATAGTGGTGCATGGCATCGTGCCTTAAGGCAAATTGCTGGAGTTTCCAATACCGAAAATTAAAATTTATAAAAAACCTTTGAATTTTTTCAAAACTGAAGAAATTAGACTTTTGAGAATTTTTGAAAAAAATGACTTTTTTTGAAAAATTTGATTTTTTGAATATTTTGATTTTTTGAATATTTTGATTTTTTTTTGAACTATTGATCTTTTTTCAAAGCAATGCTGTTTTAGAGATGACATATCAAAGCGCTGCGTCGCATTCCAACTGATAAACATTAGTACGGAACCCATAGAAATATAAACAAAACTAGTGGGCCGCATGGCATCGTGCCTTAAGGCAAATTGCTGAAACTTCCCGTACCAAAAATTTTTTTTTTTTTAAAGATGAACATTTTTGAAAAAAATTTACTCTGAAAAAATTAGATTTTTGAGAAACTATAAATTTTTGACAAAAATTTACTTTTTTTTGGAAAAAAAAGACTTTTTGAAGAAAAATTTATTTTGAAATATTTTGGAAATTCTGAACTTTTTTTCAACGCAATCGTATTGCTTTAACTGCATAGAGACGAATTATCGAAGCGCGTAAGCGCAGCATCGCCGTCTAACGCATAAAAATTGGTACGGAACCCATAGGAGTGTAAACAAAATTTATACTTATTGTTAAAATCTTCATGAATTATCTGATAATTTGATGTGCATATGCCTAATGAGCATTTTTGACCGCCAAATGGCATTTCTTTTATTTTTTCACTAGATATCTGAAACCGCTAGACCTGCCTTCATGAAAATTTGATCAGTTCTTCATCTTGTTAATACAAGTTAAATGCTTTTTGAATTATTCAAATCGGACGCTCCGTTCTCTTAAAAACTGAGTTACCGTTTTTGGCACTTTTTGCCCCATATTTTCGGAACGACTAGACCTGCCTTCGCCAAAAACTAATCAGCACGTCTCCTCATCAATACGAATCGAATGTTTTTTGAATTATTCAAAATCATTCATTCAGTTCCCGAAATCGTTGACGAAAATTTGTATCCGAACACACATACACACACACACACACACATACACATACACATACATCCATTTTTTCTAAGGTATGCCAAATATTCAGAAACCTCTGAAACGTAAAGATATACAAAAATTTTCATTTTCGATTTATTTGCGATTACTATAACTTACCCTACGAAAAGTTAAAAAAGCTTTCAAACTTTTTGAAAACTGAAGAAATTAGATTTTTGAGAATTTTTGAAAATAATAGACCTTTTTGAAAAGTTTGATTTTTTTAATATTTTGAATTTTTTTGAAAATATTGAACTTTTGTCAAAGCAATGTGCTGCGTAGATGTTTTAGATATGACATATCAAAGCGTAGAAGCTGCGTCGCATTCCAACAGATAAACATTGGTACGGAACCCATAGAAATATAAACAAAATTAGTTCTCATCATTAAAATTTTTATAAAGTATCTAATAATTTGAGGTGCATATTTCTAATGATCATGTTTGACCGCAGAATGGAAATTTTTTAACTTTTTCCTCTGTATCTCAGAAATCGCTGGACCTGTCTTCCGAAAATTTTAACCAATTTTTCATTCAGTCAATGCAACTGAAATGTTTTCTGAATCATTCACATCGTACACTGCGTTCTCTCAAAAATTACATTTTTTGTACTTTTTATCTTCGAAACGGCTGAAAAACTAATCTGTCTCCCCATCAATAGCAATCGAAAGATTTTTGAAACATTCAAGTCGGTTGAACTGTTCTTTCCAAATCGTGGACGAAAAATTAAATCCGCACATACATACGAACGCATACACACATGCATCAATTTTTTTTAGGTATACCAAAATGTTCAAGAGGTATTGAAACGCAAAGATATGCAAAAAAATTTCATTTAGTATCATTTTATATAATATGGCTACTTATGCCACTTACACTGACACTTATGCGTTCTATATTGCTATATAAAATGAATGAATGAATGGAATGATGTGAATGAAAATAAGTAGAGAACTTTTTTGAAAAGATTTTGGATGCATTCAATAATATTTTTGTATATATTTAATACCAAATCAAAGTAATGGAGTCCCTAGCGCAATAGCTGACTACTTTTATTAATGTGGGCCTATAGATGGCAACCCAAACGGTTGTCCTATCTTTATGTGATGAATTTTATTCTTACAATTTGTGAGATAGTGATGATTGTCTTATTGAAACAGCAATGTTGGGTGAGGGCTATTTTCACTTAGAAACATAATGCTTTCTATATTTCCAAGTAAAAATCGATCTCACTACTGTTTGACATCAGGCTGTTTGAGCGTATCGAATCTGGAACTTTCGATTCAAATCCCATAGCTCGAGAAACTTGAGCAATAATATACAATAGACCGTATGCTATTGTGTAACGTAATGTAATTTTTCATATCATCACTTAGTCAAGTAAGTGCAGTAGTACTACTGATCATACTTTTGACAAACAATGTCAAACAAAGCTTTGGAGATTATGTTTTGACATGTTGATGGGTTTGCAGATAACTTGCGTCAGATAATATTTAATCTATGCTTATCTATGAAATCAATTAAAGTTACTTTTATCCTAATGTGCTTGTGAAATAATCAGTTTATTATAAAATAATACATCTTACTCTCAGTTTTAACTATTGTAAGTTAATTTTAATAACTTACAATAACATTAAAGATGTTTATACATCTTTGGAATGTGCAGCAATATTGATGAAATATTAGAGACTCCACCAAGATCTCGAAATTTAAAAAAAAAATTTTTTCACTATATAATTTACAACTGTCTTTAGTCGACATCTAGTAAATTTAAAGATAATATAATTAGATTACATATGACAAATAATTTGACAATAGTAGAAGTCGCCAGTGCTACTTCTACTTCAAATAAGGTCTCGAAATTAATATGATCTAAAACATCAGGTTTAGTTTCATGTCATATTTCATGAGGCATATTTCATAATATTACATTTATCAAGAGTAATATTAAAATTAATTCTCTTTTTCGATTTTTTTTGAATACATGTGTTGTTCTCTTTATACATGTTTGCATAAAAGTTTACAATGGCATTCACGTACATTATTTAGGCCTATACTATTAATTATAAAGTACGCGTTTAAAGCGCCCAATTCTCTTGATTTGGGTTTTAAAGTAGAAAATCGAGTACGACCTGACGTGAATTTGAATGCCACTAATATATTCGGGTGTGCAATGACATCTACTAGAAATTTCTGAGTTTCTCTACATTCCATCAATTAAATAAATTCAATAAAAATATAGATTCTGTGTCATCTTTCCTCATAGCCTTCAACCGTATTGAATTTGCGTTATTGAAAATTTGTTGTGTTTAACGAGAAATTGATATTTGTTTAAATAGAATTGAGGCGCAGGTGTGAAGATTGTTATGAGATTTAACTTCCGTTATGTAAATTCTCACTAGATGCACTTCAAGATTCCCAGTTTACTTAGTGAGAACCTTGAGATTCATCAATAATTTTAAAATATGTGATTTGAGCATGATTGATTTAATTACGACATGGATACTAAGAACGCTAATTTTGGATATGTATTAATCGAAAACCTCGTAATTGGAAATATGTATTAATTAATGGAAAATTACGTATTAAATAGAATTTCCTAATTCGAGATGTATTAATGGAAAACTTTAGACACATATTTTTTAGACATATATATATATATATATATATATATATATATATATAAGGCTCACTAATGCGATGAACTGATTTCTTGCTATAATTAATAGAATTAATAATGCACTATCTAATTCCATTGATTATTACATGGATGGCTCGAGTGTCTTATATAACGAAATCTAATCGAATTAAATTTTTTAATAAGAATTTAATTATTTTTATTTTGATATTCATTAGTAATTTTTGTAGTTAAAGGATACAACTTATGAAATTATCATGAAAGAAATACAATTGAGAGATGGACACTAGGGGAACTATGCGCTATCTGTAATAAGGGCTACTAATAACAGGTGTTTTACATTAGGATCTTAAACGATATTGTTTATTTTTTTTTATCTCGATTGGGCATGTAAATCGTTCTGCATAATATGGTCGTAGCTAAGTGTCTCGTAGGCCCACGCTGTAAACTGAACTGTGCAAGTACATCATTTTTGACATGTGATATAAAATTGTATTATCATAAAATTTCGATTTGGGTTATTATTTCGATTAATTTTAACTCATAAGTTAATAAATACAATTTATAGGACTGATATAATAGACGATGCGACCTCACAGCTCGTTGAATAATTAGATTATTTTCTGAATTTTTCACCCCTTTAAAGATTTTGAACAAAATTATTATTTTGTCATTTTCTTGTGTAGTGTTAGAGTAATAACTAAACTTTTTTAATATAAAAATATGAAATAAAAACTACTTTCGTCCAAGTAGTATGGAATCAACTACGATTTTAATACAAATATTTTGTTTTGTAATAGAATGTAAATAGCTTTAGTGTCTCGAGTATAAATAAATATTATTGTAAGCGCGGAGATTGGCAATTACGTTAGTCAATTACGCGCTTTCCTAGACACGCCGGCGCCTACGACAAGTGAAAGAGATGTGCTGGACCGTGTAAAACAACATTACATTTAATCTGTATGGCATTTATACATTTTTTTTTCAACAACAAACAGTTGTATTCACTATTCACATGCTACTTTAAAATAAATATAAAGAAGCAAGAAGCTTGTTGTAACATTTTTTTAATTAATACATCTTGAAATCCACTGATTTTATTCTTACGAAATGAAGATCGATAGTTTCTGTAACTATTCATCTACCGAATTAAGTAAAAATATATTCACTCAATTTCTAGTAAAAGTGCAGTGTTACAATTTACTTCGTATTTGGTTTGGCTAGTTGTAACATCTACAGGAACAGGTAAAATTTATTCAGATAAATCATTCTCTACTTATTTTTGAAAAAAAAAGACTTGTTTCTAAGTAATTCTTTTCATACATCAACGCAAACTATAATTGATACAAATAAAAAATAAAATGTCTCCTATAATATAAATTTTTAACATAAATCAACGTAAACTACAATTAATATCATGATATAAATAAAAGATATAACGTCTCCTGTAGCACAATTTACATGCGTTCACATTTAATTTTACAAACTATATATTCCATTCAATCTTCACCACTTGAATCTGTACATAATTTTTGTATGATACAACTATAGCCCAAAGGTTTTGTTTCACCTAACCCCAGGTGTGATTTTTTTACATTAATTAAGATAACTATTTATACAGTTTAGCAATCACAAAAATTGTTGAATATGTGAAAAAATCGCTATTTTTTTAAAAATTTGAAACTAATTCAAGTCGGTTGAACTATACTGTCGAAATGGTTGAGGACTATATGAGTAAACTTTGAACACTTTTTTTCTGGATTTCCAAAACCGCTGCACATGCTTCTCTAAAAATTTATTCAATTTTTTATTCCGTCAATACCGTTTTTTGAATCATTCGTATTTTTGTCACTTTTTGCCTCGTATCATCAAAATGGCTGTACCTGGCTTTCTCAAAAACTAATCAACACGTCTCCTCATCAATAGGAATCGCATGTTTTTTTAATTATTCGAAAGGGTTGATTTGTGCTCTCGAAATCGTCGGTAAAAATTTATTAAACACATATTAAACTATTTTTTTAGGAATGCCAAAATGTTCAGAATATTTTCATTTTCGATTTTTTGCGCCAAGCTCAATATAAGGCAGCATAATATCAAATTTACACTTGAGGTTCTAGATCTCAAATATAATCTCTAGTGAAAATCACCTTTATGGCATAACTGCAACATATACTGATAACTATTAGATATATATCTAATACAATCACCAGACATAGGCGAATGATTAACCGATGGGTTGCCTCTCATGAAACATTAGGTTAAGCTTTCAACAAATAGCTTATAAGACAAGTAATTGTGAGTTGTTCTGATTGCTGTTGAAACGCAATAAATTTATTTAGTATGGGCACCACACGGTATAAAAAAAAGCTCACGATTTTTGTTTCTAAGTACAGTTTGCTTCCATTTTTCATATTTGCTCCATTTCCATAAACCTAATCACGCATGTCTTCAACGTTCAAAGTTCATCAGATGCGAAACATTTTCAGCAAAAACAAAAGTTACAATTCAGTTTCTCGGTCTTGATAAGCCATTATCTAAGCACCGACTTCACATTCCCATTTTTCTCTTTTATAATTTGTATCTATTTTTTTAAACAAGTTTCGTTTTAACTAAATCAGCTTGCAATTTTTTGTCAATGATGCCCAATAATTTGAACTTCCGTAGGTTTGCGCTTACGGGATTGAACACTAGATAATTGCTTTTTCGATTTCACATTAACTTCAAAAGAAGAACAATTTAATAAGAACATCAAACAATAAGCAAAACAATGATTTACTAATTTGCAGAGTAATTAATTGTTTCTACTGATATTACATTGCAAACTGAATATGCTTTTTGTGTCTCCGTATTCATAGTTAAGTTAGATTGTTTATCATAATCTATTAAGTATTCTAGATTTTATATTAAAAAAAATTAAATAACCTATTATAAATTTTATTTCTGAATCTCGTTTTGGCGCCCCCTAAGGCGTGCGCCCGTATTTTTTTCATGCGTCCCATGCAAGGCAGTACCGGCCCTGTATATGTATATAAATAATTAGTAATATCGCTTAAATCACAACTTGGATTGTGATTGATTTTCCTAAAATATGATTTCATAAGGAAATACATGTGCATTTTCAGTGCATTCGAAGCAAAATAGTTCATAGGCGTAGTTCATAAGTTATAATGCTTAAATAAAAAAATTGATTTTTACATATTTATTTATGGTATAAATAGTAAGCTTTCAAAAAATGCCATTTGTTCCCTCATCCCGGTTTTGGAATGTGGCGGTTTTTT
>NW_020538040.1:156948710-156975273 GCF_003426905.1 Ctenocephalides felis
TAATTAAAAATTATTCAGAAGCAAATTATTTTATTAATATTTTTTAACTAACTGACAAGATATTTGGAAATAATTTTTTTATGAAGCAAATATCTTTTATTTGGTTATTTTGAATATTTAAAGATATTACTGTCGTTTTCAATGATTTTTTGGAGCTAATTATATCTACATAATTTTATATTTTAAATATGCTACCACAATATGTGCAATGATTTTTTTAAAAGTAAAACATATTTCAAGAAATTAAAAATTTTGACTACTTTTTGTATAAGTTTTCAATACAAATTATATTTTGATGCTTAGCCCAAGATTTACCTTTTAAATTACATTTAATTTGTTTTTGTTTTCAAACTTTTTAACATTGGGCTTTAAAGCTTTGACCGTAAAAGTTCGAATAGGGAAAAATAATGGTTTAATTCTTATACTCTCATTATATTATATTTTCAATTGTTTTTCAATTATTGCAATTGAATATATAAATATAAATATGAATTCAACAAATCATATGTTTATTAATGCATTTGTATGATAAATTATTATTATTAATAATAATACTACTACTTCAGATATCATATCATATTTTTTATTTTTAAATAATAAAACTAACAAATATAAATCAAAAGGGAATGAAATTCGCCGTCTATCAATCGATTTATATCAAAGTGTGGAAAATTGCATAAAAATCTACGTTCAAGCAAAAAATTGCAAAAGGATACTAGTAGGAAATTTCAGTACTTATTACATTGTAAATTTTAACTACCTTGTAATTTATCATTTATTGATTTCAATTACTTTGTTAGTGTGTGTGTATAATTTGTTGTTTGTCGTTCTATTATTAATAGTATCAGCAATATGATTTTATAGTATATTAGCAAATTAATTATAAAAATGGCATTGTCACCTAATAAATCATTAGAAGGAACGTCACGCAGCCTTATTATAATTTGTCCTATTTTCGTAATTGAATTATTAATCGGCAGCGTAAGATGTAATAATTTTTCTAATTATAGAAGCCATTAAAATTGGTATTAGAAATTATAAATAAGCAAAGAAATAATTTGAGAAATCGTACATGCCTAAATCCTCAATTCCAAATACATATTATTTATTCATACGCGTTTATAAGAAATTCAAAAATATTTTTTATATTTTAATATCATGAAGAAATTATTGCAATTGGTTATATAAAAAATTACTATTTGAAACAAATGAAAATACAAAAAAATATTTTGAATCTTAAGTTCATAATAAAGTCTCTCTAATATATATTTTCGTACAATCACAGTTTGGGATTAAATTTATTTTTTATATTATATATATATGTTTATTTATATTAGATCACTCTGTATTTTATCACTTTAACTAACAGTAAGCAGATCAATTTACGTATTTGATATGTTTTTTTAAGCTAATGAATTCTGTATGTATAGTTATGTATCTTTACGAACTTTGCTATTCAGCTTTATGATAAGAACTTCTGAATATTAACTTGATGATTTAACTTAATTACGCCACTTTTCTGAAGGCAGCCCAAAAGGTTGTCCTATCTCTATGTGATAAATTATTATGACAATTTCTGTAATACTGATGGATTTTTATTGATGAAGCAATGCCGGGAAATAATGACTCATAGTGAAAACCGATATCACTACTGCTTGACATTAGACTTAAATTTTTAAAAATCCGAGATTATCGAACCTGGAACTTGTGCCTGAAATCTCATAGCTCTAACCACTAATCCACTTGGAGGGTGGCTTCAATTCTAGATAGCAATAAAGCTTCCAATTTTAAAGGTAGATAGAATCCAGGATCTTCCATATACTTTTGAGCTCCAAAACATTTATTGTGATATCATGATTTTTGTTTTTGCCAATATGATGCTATATAAGTTCAACATAACAAATAAATAATTCGATCATATGATAATATACGAATGTAGCGAAAAAGCGTTATTATTGATCTATATCATTATCGCGTAATGACTGACTTTTTCAACTTCGTTTTCGTTACGATAATATCGCTTTATTTACCTTCCCTAAGCGATAGAAAAACTATTGCTTTTTTGTGGATATGTACTATTGTGTTATTGTATAAAATGTCAGTGTATGTAAATAGGTCAATTTGTTTCTGTATACATATTTATCGATGTGTTTTCAATTAAAATGGGGGATCGCAATTCAGCTAAGGGCAGCATGAATCAGGCATATATGACGCGATTGCGTTCGCGTTGAAATTATCAGTTTATTATTGAATAGGTCAATATTTTGCCATCGTTATTATTTTTAGACTTGGTCGATGAATTAATGCTTTATTTGAACTGAGCTTTGTTTGTTGACAGTTACTTCTTTATCTGATTGTAACTGCCGGTAATAATTTGATAATTGGTATAGGTCTGTGTATATATGAATTATATCATGGAGCTTACAACATTGAGTTTTTGGTTTTAAAAAATATATGTATTAGATGATAAGAATAATATTTATTAATTATGCAAAAATTTAAACTAAGTAAATTTAATCAAATTTAGTGATAATTTAATTCAAATTTATAAGAAATATATTTAATTTTTGATATAGTATATTGGTCAAGTAATTTTGTAATAATTTGTATCAATTACTTTAATTATATTATTAACTTTCTGTAGGGTAAGTTATAGTAAACGCAAAAAATCGAAAATGAAATTTTTTATATATTTTTTCGTTCCAAAGGTTTCTGAACATTTTGGCATACCTTATAATTATAAAAAATGTATGTATGTGTGTGAGTGTATGTGTGGATACAAATTTTTGTCGTCGATTTCGGGAACACGAATCTACCTATTTCAATAATTCAGAAAAACATTCGATTCCTATTGATGGGGAAAAGTGCTGATTTATGGCAAAAGCACTGTTTCGAAGATACGGGGCAAAAAGTGCCAAAAATGGCTAATTCAGTTTTTGCGAGAACGGAACGTCCAATTTGAATGATTTAAAAAACATTTTGTTTGTAATGACGAAATGAACATCTGATTGGAAAGGCAGGTCCTGCGGTTTCGGAGACTCAATGAAACACGTAAAAAAATGACATTTGGCGGTAAAAATGATAATTAGACATATGCACATCAAACTACCAGATGTTTTATAGAGATTTCAATAATAATTACAAGTACAGGTTACATTTATATGGGTTCAGTACCAATGTTTATCCTTTAGTCTCTAAAATAGCCACGCAGCGCATTTTTTTGTTTTTTTTTTTTTCAAACAAATTTTAAATATGAAATAAATTTAATTTTTTTAAATTTTCAAAATTCTCAAAAATCTAATTTTTAAAGATTTCAAAAAAATTTAAAGCTTTTTTAAAAATTCTAATTTTCGCAATTGCCTAAGGCACTTTGCCATGCACTAGTATTTTAAATATCGATTACATTAGGGTATATCAATACGACTTTCGCACAAAAGTCACCATTTTTAATTTAAAGTCTTTTTTAATTTTATTTTTATATATATTTTATATTAGCTAAATTTTTAAGAAGTAAATTCAATGGTCATTAGATAATAAGTCAATTTCGTTGCATAGAAGATGTTATTTTTTTTTAATTATATTTATTATTTTTTTAATTATATTTATTATTAATATACTAGTATTTTAAATATCGATTACATTAGGGTATATCAATACGTTTTTCGCACGAAAGCTACAACTTTCAATTTAAGAAAGACTTAATTTTATTTTTATATTTTTAGCTATACTCGCTAATTTTTTAAGAAGTAAATTCAATGGTCATTAGATAATAAATATATTTCGTTGCATAGAAAATGTTATTTTTTTAGTTATATTTACATTTTTGTCTAGAATAATATTCCAAAAATCGTTAATAAATAACATTTAAATTATGTAAATTGTATGAAAGTTTATAATATATGTAAGATGATATAATTTAAGTGGCCCTTAAAGATCAATTTGACTACCAAATATTGTTTTTGAAATATTTGAAAAAAATTAACTACGAAGTTGCATTGTTTAATTTTAATTTTTTTTATTACCGTTTTATAGAAAAAAAATTAAAATTACTTATTTATTATTTAATATATATATATATATATATATATATATATATAATTCAACTATTATTTTTTTTTAAATTAATTAATTTAAAACTTACAATTTTTTTATTATTGTTTTAAAATATTTTTTAGTAAATATTTGTTAGTATTTTTTATACGTTCAAAAATTTTATTTATGGTAATATAATTAACTATTAAATTAAAATTAATATTTACGTAAATAAATATCCGAAATTTTTGAATGACATAATTATTATTCGATTTTTTTAAATCTTAAATAATTTAAATACTGTTAAATCGTTTTTCAAATGCATCACATAAAATTTTCTATAATTATAATACAAATATAATTTGCAATAATAAATATAGTTATCCTCACCTGTCTGATTTGACTTTTGTCTATTATGTAAATATCCACTGAAAATCACTTTTTTGCATGCAACACTACAAATAAAAATGCCGATTGTCTATACACATTATCGTTTATTGCACGTCGTGTTATATCGGCCACTTAATTTTTGTCTGTTTTTCTGTTTTGTTATTTTTTCTTCACGTGCGATTCGAACGCATGTGTCGATTTATCGTCGACTGTTGTGATGTTTTGTTTCTGAGTTATTATATTGGGCTAACGCGATGTTAATGGTCAAGTCGTTGTTTACTGAATGGACGGACGGGAACAGGTGTACATCAACAAAATATGCTCTTATGCGTGCCTCCATGTGCACGACTCGGATGTCTTCCCTTTCCATATGTCTTCTTCCGACTTTGCAGCTTCTTGGACGCCGAGAGAAAAGGTCTAGTCGGTGAGCTGGAGAGATATCGGAAATGTCTTATCTTGATAAATATTACTAATTTGCATATGGACAATGGATATTCAAAAGGTCAACTAGTGGTGTATGGCATCGTGCCTTAACCCTTTCCACTTGCGAATTCCAGAATTTACAATGTATTTTGCCGCCGGGCGGCGGCATCGAAGTCGAAAGGGTTAAGCCAAGTTTTTGGATCTTCCCGTTTTTTAAAAATCCCCTAACAATCTTATTATTTGAAAACAAATATTTTGAGAACTTTGAAACTTTTGAAAAAAAAAGTTTTTTTGAAAATTTTGAACTTTTTTTTAAGGTAGTCGCGCTGCAAAGCTGTTTTATAGATAAAATATCGAAGCGCGTCAACTACGGGTTGCAGTCTAATGGATAAACATTGATACAGAATCCATAGAAATATAAACAACATTGAATCATCTTGTCAATACGAAATGTTTTTTGAATTATTAAAATCGGACGCTCCCTTCACTTAAAAACTGAGTTACCGTTTTTGGCACTTTTTGCCCCGTATCTTCGGAACGGCTAGACCTGTCTTTGCCAAAAACTAATCAGCATGTCTCCTTATTAATACAAATCGAATGTTTTTTGAATTATTCAAATCGATTGATCGGTGTGCCCGAAATCGTCGACGAAAATTTGTATCCGCACACACACACACACACATACATCCATTTTTTTTAAGGTATGCCAAAATATTCAGAAACCTCTGAAACGTACAAATATATAAAAATTTTCATTTCCGTTTTTTTGCGATTACTATAACTTACCCCAAGGGAAGTTAAAAAAAATATTTACAAATTTTCTAAAAAGTCAAATTTTTCAAAAAATTTAAAATTCTCATTATTCTACATTTTTCAAAGATTTCAATCAATTTTAAAGATTTTTTTTAAAAAAAAAGTTTTTTTGGTACAGGAAATTCCAGCAATTTACCTTAAGACACGAGTCTTGCACCACTAGTTAACTTTCCGTAGGGCAAGTTATAGTAATCGCAAAAAATGGAAAATGAAAATTTGTATATATCTTTACGTTCTGAACATTCTGGCATACCTTAGAAAAAATGAATGTATGTGTGTTCGAATACAAATTTTTGTCGACGATTTCGGGAACACGGATGAAGTGATTTGAATAATTCAAAAAACATTGCTTGTATTAACAAGATGAAGAACTGATCAAATTTTTATGAAGGCAGGTCTAGCGGTTTTCGAGATCTAGTAAAAAAAGTAGAAAAAAAATGCCGTTTGGCGGTCAAAAATGATCATTAGACATATGCACATCAAATTATCAGATATTTTATAGAGATTTTAACAATAAATATAAATTTTGTTTACATTCCTATGGGTTCCGTATCAATGTTTAACCGTTAGACGGCGACGCGGCGCTTACGCGCTTCGATATTTTGTCTCTATGCAGTTAAAGCAATGCAATTGCTTTGAAAAAAGTTCAGAATTTCCAAAATATTTTAAAATAAAGAAAACATTTTTTTTTCAAACAGTCTTACTTTTTTTAAAAAATAAGTAAAATTTTGTCAGAAATTTATAGTTTCTCAAAAATCTAATTTTTTCAGAGTAATTTTTTTTCAAAAATGTTAATCTTTTTAAAACAAACAATTCTTGGTACGGGAAGTTCCAGCAATTTGCCTTAAGACACGATGTCATGCACCACTAGTTTAAATTTTAAAATAGTATTTGAAATTGTTTCCTGGCCATCCGACTAGTAGCTTTATGAAGCCGCGACGAATGGCCTGATGAGAGGTGACACCGGTTAGCCGAAAACCGCATTGATAACGCGCGGCTGGTGACCGGCCGTTGTCCACGTACAGAGCGGAACGGACGAAAAGAAAAGTGTCACGCGAGCTTTAAACCTAGTACGATAATAGTTGCTATTTTTTATTGAATTAATTATTTAGCCCATACATATAGGCAGCTTAATTTCGGAATACAATTCTTTAACTTAATAGAAAACTAGTGGTGTATGTCAACGTCACTTAAGACATTTTTTTTTTTTTTTTTTTTTTAAACTCAGTTTTATTTAGCAATCAGAAATACATAAAGATTCCTATGAGCTAAAATGACAATATTTAAGAGCGATGCCTAAGAAGAACTCCAATGAGAACATCTCAGTTTTACAATTAATATGATATTATATTAGACCTAATCTAAGACTAAGTCTAAAGGCCATTGTCGTTTCAATCTCCTTATGCCAAAAGGTTGAGTAATGTCAACTATAGGTGGGTTCGAATGTGAGTCCAGTTTGCGTTTATATTTTTCCTTGAATACATTTAAGGCAAATTGCTGGAACTTCCCGTACCAAAAATTATTTTTTATTTTTTTTTAAACTTTGAAAAAATTAGATTTTTGAGAAATGTTAAATAAAATAAACTTGATTTTTTTTTTAATTTGAAATATTTTGAAAATTTTGAACATTTTTCAAAGCAACTTTAACTGCATATGGAAACGCGTAAGGACCCTCCGTTTTCTTAAAAACTGAGTTATTGTTTTTTTGCCCCGTATCTTTGGAACTGCTAGACCTGCCTTTGGCAAAAACTAATTAGCACATCTCCTTATCAAGACTAATCGAATGTTTCTTGAATTATTCATATCGGTTTATCGGTGTTACCGAATATCGTCGACGAAAATTTGTATCCGCACATACACACACATATACACATACACACACATATACACTCACACACATACATCTATTTTTTCTAAGGCATGACAAAATCTTCAGAAACCTCTGAAACGTAAAGATAAATAAAAAAATTTATTTTTGATTTTTTTTGCGATTACTATAACTTACACTACGGGAAGTTAATATTAATTTCTTTATCTCGGTGTATTGCATATTATTCATGTTTCAACATAGCGTTACCTCTGATTTAATTTTGTTAGTTAATATGTTTTAATATATGTATAAAAAATGAAGAAATGATAAATATTAATCAGCAGAGTTGGAATAACTAATTATTTAATTAATCTCTTGTAAAATTGATTTTTTAACTTAAGTTACTTTTTTATTTACTATTTTTTATTTTTTACACCCTTGCCAGGGTCAGTTGGTCTTTTTTACCCCAACCATGTGCAAGTTTTTATAACGGCTATATGAAAAAAATATTGAATTTAGCTTAACAATAAATTAAACTGCGTTTACACGAACAATGTACGTTCTCTGATAACATTCAACCCATTTAAAATGTAAAGTGTATATTCATTATGCTTTTATATAATTAATTATATAATAATAATTAGTCATATTAATATGTAAACCATGTTTTTATGTGCCATTGTTAACATGATATTTATTTTGTGCTCATTAATGTGTTTGAGTATATACACATTTGTATATTATGTATTATATATTATAATTAGTGTAAGTGAAAATAATTTATTTCCGATCATGTATGCTGATGTTTTCCAGTTACGTATATACCGGTTATAAGCTATTTAATGGTATATTACTGTAGTTTATATTATCGTAATAGCATCTTAGATATAACTATACACTTGCACTAGACTTGTTTCAAAACAAAAATTTACCCTATATAGAGTCACTTGCGTTTTTCATATAATTTCTCAAACCGGGTGCCTTAAAAAGAGATCTGATGTAGGCTTATTCTTTATAAATAAGTAGTATTGTACATGTATTATGCATTTTTAATTGCGCGGACATAAGTATATTTATAAGTATATATAAATTATTTGTGAATGTGTGAATGGGATTAGTGTAGAGCGGGGCTTGAAGATCCGTGGGTAAAAAGGTCCATCACAGATATCTCGAAAAGAAGTAGAAGTTAAGAATTTTTCAACAACAATATTTGAAAGTAGAAGAACAAAGATGCATAATCAGCCATTATTTTGATTCTTACGACGTTGCTACCGGGTGATGAACGGCAATTTTTGAAAATCCACAACAAAAGTATTTTCTTCGCGAAATCTTAATATAATTTTTAATTATACTTTATTTAATTGTTTTATATGAAAGTTGTTTTTATATAACCCTGAAGGCGTAAACAATAAAAAATAGTGAATAAAAAAGTAAATTATGTTAAAAAGCAATTTTACGGAATATAAATTTAATAAATAGTTATTCCAACTTTGCTGATGAATATTTTTGACAAAATACCAGATCAAGGTTACATGGAGTGATAACTCTGTAAAAAATGTAGTAATGAAATTTATATTTTGCATTGGATGAATAAAGAAGCTATTATTTTCTAAAATCCCTTTAATATTTAAAAGAAAACATTGGAACTGTTTGCTCCGTGGCTGTTCCATTTTACTCCCATGGACAAAAACGGATCAGGTGACAAATTTTGGAAAAACAGCAATAAAAACACATTTCTACGATGATAAATTAGCTTGGAATTTTACTGAACATAGTCAGATATTTGCTTGCTTGATATTTGTTATTTGTTGTGATATAATTGGTTTAGTTTTCACAAAATAATTGCTCAAGGACAAATTGGACCTTTATGCTCCGGCCTTCCTTATAGCTTTATCTGAATCTATTTGGGAAGTATCTCGGTTTCATTATCTTTGTGAGCCCCCTGAATTGTTAAAAATTAACAGAATGTTATTTTAAATATCACGAAGTCTGTATGAATATTTAGTTGAATAATATTAGACAAAAATTATGGTTGCAGATTATATTACGAAGAAAATTTTTGCAACCACATCTTGGTCTCAACTTTTTATGAGCTCTATTGTTTATTTTCTTCTAAGATTTCTTTGTGAATAATCCGACAAATACAAAAATCTATTGTGCAGTATTATCTTATTGTTAGTTCAACAATCATTCGATAATTGTTTGTAAGTTTCATAATATCGCGATTATCCGCGACGCCGCATTCGGACGGCGTTGACGCGCTCTGGTCAGCGGTCTTCCCTGAGGCGTCATAGATCGCGTCCCATTGACCGAATGTGGGACATCTAACAAACCGATGATGACCCGTTAATCTGCACCGTGCCTTGTCTTAAGTCGAACGATTGACGATCGATGCTACCAGACCGGCCGGCAGCGCTTCTCAACACCGAAAATAATGGACGTAACGCAGAACGTTTTCAATATCTCTTTGTTTATAAAAAAACTAAAGATTTGAATGGGAATAGTGTAGAGGACTTTTTACCCTGGACTTAAAGGACCACGGGTAAAAAGTCGACCACAGATATATCAAAAACAAGTAGAAGTTAAGAATTTTTTAACAACAATATTTGAAAGTAGAGGAACAAAGATGTATAATCAGCCATTACCTTGATTCTTACGGCGTTGCTACCGGGTGATGAAAGCAATGTTTGAAAATCCATAACAAAAGTATTTTCTTTCGTTGTTCGTTTTTGATAGAAGATTAGATCGAAGATAATACTTGGTCAATCGTTTAATCCATATATACACTCAAATTATAGTTTTTGAATCAATTTATCTCTATTATTATAGCAACTGCAAAATCATCAATTATATATTTTTTTAACTTCCCGTGGGGTCGATATAGTAATGGGCCGAAAATCGAAAAAGAAAATTTTTGCATTTCTCGACGTTTTGAAGGTTTCTGAACATTTTGGCATACCTCAGAAAAATGGATGTGTGTGTGTGTTTCGTATGTCCACATTTTTTCGTCCACGTTTTCGGGCGCACGGATTAACCAATTTGAATCGTTAAAAAAACATTCGATTTATATTGATAGGGAGATGTGCTGATTAGTTTTTTGCAAAGGCAGGTCCAGCCGTTACGGAGATACGGAGCAAAGAGTGTAGAAAATACAAATCGAGTTTTTGAGAGAACGGAGTATCCGATTTGAATGATCCAGAAAACATTTCATTCGTAATGGTGGGTTGAAGTTGTGTTTAGTTTTTCGCAAAAGCAGGTCCAGCCGTTTTGGAGATACCGAGCTAATTGTGCAAATATTGCAGTTTTTGAGCGAACTAAGCATCCGATTTGAATGATTCAACAAACTTTCTACTTGTTTTGACAAAATAATTGCTTTTGGAAAAAATTTCATTTCAATTTTTTTTTCATTTTTTTTTGTCGAAAATATTTCAGATATCAATTTTAATTCTGGCTAAAGGTTTGAAGCCCACTTATATAATTTGAATAAACATTTTTGACTTTGTGATTCAGTTTATATAATTATTATAAACTAGTGGGGTGGGTGGCATCGTGCCTTAAGGCAAATTGCTGGAACTTCCCGTACCGTAACGAAATGTTCGAGGAATATTGAATGTTTTCAAATAGATTATTATAAATATTGTAATATTGTCTAATATTTATAAGAATTATATAAACTGAATTGCAGAGTTGAAATTATTTGTTTAAAGTATATTAGAACTATAGTCAGAATTAAAAATAAAATCTGAATTATTTTCGATATACAAAAAATTAAAAAAAAAAAAAAAAAAAGGAACAAAATTTTTTTTTCCAAAATCAATTATTTTGTTAAGACAAGCCGAAAGTTCTTTGAATCAATTGAATCGGACGCTTAGTTCTTTCAAAAACTGCCATTTTTTGTACATTTAGTTCTGTATCTCTGTATCTCTGTATCTCCGAAATGGCTGGGCCTGCCTTTGCGAAAAACTAATAACCCCTTCTCCCAATCATTACTAATTGAATGTTTTTTAGGTCATTCAATTCGGATGCTTCGTTCTCTCAAAAACTCGATTTCTATTTTCTGCACTCTTTGCTCCTTATCTCCGTAACTGCTGGACCTGCCATTGCCAAAAACTAATCAGCACATCTCCTTATCAATAGGAATCGAAAGTTTTTTAAACCATTCAAATCGGTTGATCCGTACGCCCGAAAACGTGGGCGAAAATTTGTATCCATACATACATACACACACACACACACATCCATTTTTTCTGAAGTATGCCAAAACGTTCAGAAACCTTCAAAACGTCGAGAAATGTAAAAATTTTCAATTCCGATTTTCGGCCCATTACAATAACTTACCCTACGGGAAGTTAATAATAGACAATGTTACAGCATTTATAATAATCTATTTGAAAACATTTAATATTCCTCGAACATTTCGTTACGGTACGGGAAGTTCCAGCAATTTGTCTTAAGGCACGATGCCATGCACCACTATTTTCTATTATTATAGCAACTGCAAAATCATCAATTATATTTTGTTTTGTTTTATTTTTCATAGCGATCTATACAATAAGCTACAATTGTAGCCAACTTAAAAAGACGGTGTGTAAAGCATAACTGCTCTATGGGGGCACCTTCTGTTATTATTGCATTATAATTTGAATATATTTTATTATTTTAAATCTGGGACGAGAACTTGTAGTGGTGGGGGTGGGGTTTAGTTAAATTTAATGACATAAATGAGATATTTAAAATTATTTTAAAAATTATACATATCATTCTTGTACATACTATTCTTGTATATAATACAAATAAGTTTTTTTAAAATAAATAAATTTTTTAACCAGAATTATTTATAACGAATACTTAACTTTATATATTTTTCTGAAAAATACTCTAATGGTCTTAAACTTTATATATTTTTTTATAATTAACATTTTAAGGTTATATCGTTTTTAGTGTGTGTATGTATAAATTTTGTAAAAATAATTCTAGTTAAATTATTAAAAAAGTATTGAATTGTTTTGGAAAAGTTCGGGACAATTCGGGGCAAATATTGCTTGTAGGGAAATCGTTGACGCAGGGAGGAATTATTCCGACCAATTTAGGACGTATGGTCTCTATGAATTAGCGATATTTGGCATATTATTAAAATTTTAAATTAAAGTTAAAGTATAATACGAAAGAAACGGCTGTCTTAGAATTTAGAATGATTTGCAAAATTATAAGGTACAAAGTTAAGAAGTATAACTATTACGAAGCGAAGTTTTCAAATATTTTAAAAATCAAGTCTTGAATATGTTTTATAACATGCCATGAAATAGCATGTCGCCTATCATTAAGTACGGTAATAAAATTTTCTAAATATAGTACTAAACATATTTTATATTTTTTTTAATTATCAAAATGTATATATATATATATATATATATAATTTATAAACCATACTTTATTAAACCAACTTCATCAATAAAAGTTTTCTAAACAAGGTTCTATGATAAGTAAGTTTTCTAGTACATATCCGAATCTCGTTTGCAAGCGCAGGTTTCGATCACATCATTTAACCCTTCGTTATTTGTAATAAGAACAGAAATACAATCAATTTCGTCGAAATACATAAGTTTCTACTTGAATTCGATCAATCAAAAATCGATATGGAATAAAATTAAACATCGCGAAACGTGCTCGCGGAACAAAATATGCAAAAAGCTGTCCCTGACCCAGGAATCACACGCGCGTAATGTTTCCCGCATTCTCAATGGGATCTGGATCAACAGAACAAAGGGTTGGGATGAGGAGAAAAATTTATGAAAAATATAAATAAATATGGTTTTTGAGGTTTTGATATTAAAACTAGTGGTGCATGACATCATGCCTTAAGGCAAATTGCCAGAACTTTCCATACTGAAAGTTCAATTTTTTTAAAAAAAGCTTTAAAATTGTTTGGAAACTTTGAAAAAAATTGATTTATGAGAATTTTGAAATTTTTGAAAAAAATTACTTTTTTGAAATATTGAAATATGTATTTGAATCATTTCTGAAATAGCGTGGCTGTTTTAGAAATGAAATATCATATCAGTCTAAATTTAATTTAAAGTTCTTTATTTTGTCAATATAAGTAAAATGTTTTTTGAATTATTGAAATCGGACGCTCGGTTCTCTCAAAAACTGAATTACCATTTTTGGAACTTTTTGCTCCGTACCTTCAGAACAGCTGGACCTGCCTTGGTCAAAAACTATTCAGCATGTCCCCTTATCAATAGAAATCGAATGTTTTTAAAATAATTCAAATCGGTTGAACCGTGTTTCCGAAATCGTCGATGAAAATCTGTATCCGCACACACTTACAAACATCCACGTATACACACATACACATACATCCATTTTTTCTAAGGTATGCCAGAACGAAAAGATATATAATAAGTTCATTTTCGATTTTTTTTGCGATTACTATAACTCACCCTACGGGAAGATAACAAGTACTAATTGTAAGTAAAAAAGTTTAGACAGTTTTATCATTACTTACGTTTTATTAAATTTAATGTATTTAAATTTTTAAATTTGTTGCTAGTTATTTATTTAATAGATTGAAATTTGTTACTTATTGAGAAATTACATTTACTCCTAATAATTTTATTTAAATTTTGATAATAAAAACTTATTTACAACTATATTTTTAAACATTTAGAAATGAAATAAGAAGTCCAAAGTCTACAGAAATTATGTTGCAGATTAGAATATACGTTTATTATTTGTCTAAAACACTTAGAGTAATAGGTAAGCTGTTTTACTTACGACTTAAGGAATTGTTACAGTAATAAACTATATAAAATACAAATACATAATATCATTACCCACTCCTGGCTTCGCGGGATGGCGGTCGTATCAATGAAACCAAATTGCAAGCCGAACAGTCGATAATTCGCACTTAACCGTCATATCGAAAAAAATGGCATGTGAAACCGAAGAATACAATAAAACTCTTTACGCAAAATGATCTTTTCTGATCACGTCCAATCGATTTTAATAATGGACCGGTGTCTCGATCAAATACTTTTATTACTCGTGCATGCCGATGAATAATAAAATGATATGAAACTAAAAACATTTTTTGTTTTTTTTTATGATTGTACAACTAGTCAGATAATTTGCAAGAAGAGACTTGTATACAAAACATTTTTCTCTAATACACGACTTAATGAATCGAATCTTATACATCGACTTAATGAAAGCTCAGTTTTTAATTTTGGCTGACTGAAATCAGTATTTAGTTGAGCTAACTGAAGCTCAATTTTTAGTTGGGTTGACTGAAGTTTTTGAAAAAATTATTAAATGTCAGTTTAAATTGTTCACCGATGATTCAATACCAGATATTTGTCAAAAGCTCAATTTTTAGTTTGGCTGACTGAAAGCTCAGTTTTTAGTTTCCGGCTGACTGAAGTTCAATATTTTATTTAGTTTGAGCTGACTGAAGCTTAATTTGTAGTTTGGTTGGCTGAAGTTTTTGAAAAATGTAATAATTTATTAAATGCTAGTTGAAATCGTTGAACAAAGTGTGTACTCGAGATATCCGCCAAAAGCTCAATTTTTAGTTTTGCTGACAAATTCACCGATGATTCAATACCAGATATTTGTCAAAAGTTTAATTTTTAGTTTGGCTGACTGAAAGCTCAGTTTTTAGTTTTGGCTGACTGAAGCTCAATATTTAGTTGAGCTGACTTAAGCTTAATTTGTAGTTTGGTTGGCTAAAGTTTTTGAAAAATGTAATAATTTATTAAATGCCAGTTGAAATCGTCGAACAAAGTTTGTACCCGAGATATCCGCCAAAAGCTCAATTTTTAGTTTTGCTCATAACTCAGTTTTTGTTTTGGTTTGAATGAAGCTCAGTTTTTAGTTGAGCTGACTGAAGTCTTTGAAAAATTTAGTAATTGCCAGTTAAAATCTTTTACCAAAAATTCAATACGAGATATTAGCCAAAAGCTCAAATTTTAGTTTTGCTGACTGACTGAAAGCTCAGTTTTTAGTTTTGGCTGACTGACGTTCAATATTTAATTTAGTTGACTGAAGCTTTTGAAAAAAATATTAAATGCCAGTTTGAATAGTTCACCAAAATTTCAATACGAAATATTTGTCAAAAATCTCAATTTTTAGTTTTTCTGACTAAAAGCTCAATTTTTAGTTTGGGCTGACTAAAGCATAATATTTTGTTGTGCTGACTGAAATTCAATTTTTAGGTTGGGTGGCTAAAATTTTTGAACAATTTATGAAATGCCAGTAGAAATGGTTCACTGAAGTTTCAGTACGAAGTATTCGCTAAAAGCTCTCTCCGTAGCATGCGCTTTAATTGTTTATCATCAATATTATGGGAAGGTAACTTATTTATTTGGGTACGTATGTTCTAATTTAAATAATATACTAGTAAAAGTTTATTTATTGGGAAAACTCTGGGTAATTTATATGGATCGATCAATTATCTTAATTATTTTACAAAATATATATACATAATCATATATATAATATAATATTTTACAAGAGCCTCACATAATGATATATGTAATTTACAATTTTTTAATAAAATTATGTAATTAATAAAATTATAATTAAATAATCTTAAAATACTAATATTATTATTTAATAGTATTGTAATTCTTGAAAATAATAATACTGTTTTTAAACAAAATTAACATTATCTTTTGCTATCTACTCAAAGTAAACGTTCAAATTTTGGAATTATTTTTTACTATGCCCCACTTATCTATATTCGGTGCGTTCAACTTTTTGATATAAGAATGTCTTCTGCGCATCATCACTTCCGAAAATAATAAAACTAATATATAGATTAGCATTCGTTCAACATCTGCCAATTTATCGCCGTGAGCATTCCGCGGTATCATTCGTTTTTCGATCTCTTTCACGGATTGATGTTTCGATAATATTTTATGGTATTTTTGTTGTGTGACAATAAAACAAAAATGTTTGTAAAAGATATTTTTTCTTATTTAGAAAATTCTAGTGGTGTTGTTGTCTTCTTCACTCAAAATTAATAAAATAACTTAAGTTAATTGTAAGTAGAACTTCTTCGAGTCCGACAGTAATTTCTAAATGCGTTCCAAATGCTATTAGTTTAAGAGCATTTTGTTAGATATTGGAATCTAACTTGAGGTTGTTATAGTAATACAATGAAGTTGTAAACCCTTATTATTGATACAATAAAATATTTTTTTTAATATTTTTTCAACAGCAATCAGAACTACGTCTTCTATGAACTGTGTACAATCGTACATCCTTTTCTAGTATTTTCCTTCCAGATCCAATCCAGAAGTCAAACACTCTCCTTTTTTATGTGTAGACCATATATGTTCATACATATGTACGAAATTTCAGTAATGTCTACGAAAGGCAATTTTCACTTGATATTATACTTGAGATCTATAACCTCAAGTAGGAATTCGTTATCATACTGCTTGATATCGAGCTGACCGAGACTGGAATCGATCCCGGGACTAGTTTGTGCTAGCCTACGTTCTTAAGTTTTATTTGTGATACCGGTTAGCATAATTTCAGGAATTTTTTAGGATATTCAAGCAATAATATTATATCAAGGAAATTATAAAATATGAAAATGTCTAGTAGGTTTTCAAACAAATATGTATATGCGATGCATATGGTGGTTTGAAAACTGTTTATACAACAAAAATATTATTTCCAGTAATTTAAGAATTTATCACAGATTTGACAGTTTCAATACATTGATATTTATATTTATAATTTTACCTTTATTTAGTACATTCGATACTGCACACTTCCATATGGCGCTTTAAAATGTTTAAATAGGAGGTAACGCTATTTACATTCCTGTAAACTAATTAATGATTGATATATTCATAATTAAAACAAAATTTATAGTTTATAAAAATCCATATATTTCGAAAAGTCCGTTATCAGCTTCAAAATCGACAACATCTCGCATAAGACACGAAATATTTGCATAAATCTTGTTTAATATACTAATTTGTATGAAAATTAGTTTTCTTCTATTGTCTTTCTTTTATATGATATATACACATACACACACGCACACACACACACACACACACACACATATATATATATATATATATATAGGGTAGAGTCGGGATTAAAGGTCCGCAGGTAAAAAGGTCCACCACCAATATCTCAAAAGCATTAAAGTATAATTAGGATTTTTTTAACAACAATATTTGAAAGTACAGGGAAAAAGATGTGTAATCGGTCTTCGCCTCAAATCAAGCAACATGGCTATCTAGAAATAAACGGTCGTATTTGAAAATCTATATAAGTATTTTTTTGTTGTTAGTTTATTTGATTGTGAGCACTTTTGTTTAGTTTACAAGGTCTTAATATAATTTTATGTATACGTTATTTAATTGTTCTATAACATACAATTTCTATAACAACAGATGTTTTTATATAATCCCCTATAAAAGCGTACATGTGGGTGGGGGTAGAAAGGACCAACTGAACTTTTACCCTGGCAAAAGGGAAAACAATTAAAAAAATAGTAAACAAAAATGTAAATTCAGTTTAAAAAAAAACAGATTTACAAAAATAAATTAAATTATTATAATAATTAACTATAGTTATTCCAACCAACTCTGTTGATGTTGAAGCTTTAAGCTCTACATATATTTATTGCTATTTTTGAAAAATATTTCAAGCAGCATTCGGTTTTTATTAACTGCATCTAATTTAATTAGGAGTGATTAACGCGATGACATTCTTCTAATTATCTAAAGTCTTCAACGGAATGTTGTTTAAATCAGATTATTTCACGATAGTTATCTGTAAGCTTATTTAATAAATAATGATATAATTAATCAACTAATTAAATATTTATACTATAAAATAAAATAGTAATGTAAATTAGAGTTAATTTGGGTCAGTCGTCCGATTTTGGCATAAAAAGTAGTAATTCTATGTATTACTTATTCGAATGTTTCGGCATGTGTAGCGCGGAAGGTTAGGCAGCTTTTATATAACTGGTAGGACTTGTTCTTATCATTTGTGATTTCGATTTGACATAGATTCGCTTTATTTATCGCTTATGATATTTGAAAATGTACAAACGGAGCGATTAGTAATGAAGATCATTAATTACAAACTCTTAAATTAAAATGAAGACGAAGAAAGAGACGAGAAGCAAGCGAACATTTTAAATTTATTACGATGACATTATTACGCGGTGTGCACTTGCCGTACTTGGTTGCTTGTCGAGCAATCAAGAGGCGATTGACTTAATAAATATTTTGAAAGATTTTAATATTAAAACTTGTATTTTTTATCTTCCCGTAGGGTAAGTTATTGTAATCGTCCAAAAATCAAAATTGAAAGTTTTTACATTTCTTCACGTTTTGAAGGTTTCTGAACATTTTGGCAAACCTCAGAAAAAATGGATGTGTGTGTGTGTATGTATGTAATGTATGGATACAATTTTTCGTCCACGTTTTCGATCATCCGATTTGAATGATTCGGAGATACGGAGCTAAGAATGCAGAAAATAGAAATCGAGTTTATGAGAGGTCGGAGCATCGGATTTGAATGATTCAAAAAACTTTGCAATTCAGTTCATATATTTCTTATAAATATTAGACAATGTTACAGTATTTATTTATAATAATCCATTTTAAAACATTCAATATTCTTCGAACATTTCGTTACAGTACGGGAAGTTCCAGCAATTTGCTTTAAGGCACGATGTCATACACACCACTAGTTTAGAATTACTTTTAATTACAAGAGTAACCCGACATCATAATCGATAAATAATCAATACTATATTTAGGGCGAAACAAAAAGATATAATTTGAATTTCAGTAATTACATTGTCTAAACCAAATAAATTACATCACAACACATAACACGTATCAAACAAACTACTATCGAATTATATACATTAAAATTTACAGCTAATTCCTAATTATAAAAATATGTTTTTTACTATTTTTCTCAAAGTTGTCATCTATTTGTTTTACCCCGTAGATGGGGAAAAAGAAACAGCCAGGGAGCAAAAAGATCTAATATCTTATTTGTAATTTTATTCGAAATGATTTCGATTTGGTATTTTGTAAGAAATTATTATCGGCATATTTGAAATTACTATTATTTTAATGCACCTCTTGTAAAATTACTTTTTTACCTCAATTTACTATTGTTATTTTCTATTTCATTTTTGTTTACACCTTTACCAGAGTAACGGTAGAGTTGGTCTTTTTTAAACCACGCACATGCAAGCTTTTATAGGGTATCAATGAAAAAAAGTTGAACCTAACTTAAAAATAACAATAGATCTTATGAAACAAGTAAATAACGTACACTTAAAAATTATATTCAGATATCATAAACTAAATAAAAAGCTCAAAAATAAAAAAAACTACCAACAAAACACAATTATTTTCTTATGAATATTGATACATGGCCGTTTATTTTCTGATAGCGACGAAGTAAAAATTAAGGTGATGGCTGGTTACACATTTTTTGCCTTCTACTTTAAAATAGTATTGTTAAAAAATTATTTACTTTATTTGTTTTCGAAATAATGGCGGTGGACCTCTTTGCTAAATAAAATATTTCGAATTTTCTTGTGGACTTTTAACTCCCAATCTACCATATGTTGTTTTTATTGAATAAATAGATAAAATAATGTTATTGATTTTTGGTTAAAAATATCGTAGATATTATTGAAAAACATCTTAAGAGTTATAACTAAATTATAACAAAATTTTGTATATAATGAGAATTCTACAAAAATAAGTTTTATTCTAAGTATAATTTAATTTAGTAACTATTCAATTAATTTGAAGAGTATAAAATAATGTTATTGATTTTTCAGTAAAAATATCGTAGATATTATTGAAAAACATCTCAAGAGTTATATATATTTTGTTATAACTAAGTTATAACAAAATTTTGTATATAATGAGAATTCTACAAAAATAAGCTTTATTCTAAGTATAATTTAATTTAATAACTATTCAATTAATTTGAGGAGTTTAGTAATTTTAAATCATAGCACTTAAAGCACAGCTAATTCGTTAGGATGATTCTTTCTTTTTAATTTTGAAAGAATTTTCTTATTTTCACAGTATTCAAACTTGTGTCTCTAATATCGGTTTTTAATAACATTTGTCCCATTAATCATTCCGGTCTCGATATTCTTCATAACCAAATATTGCCATGTCATAGCGTAATAATAGTTTTGCATACTTTCATACGAATCAATCACAATGGATTTTAAATCATGATATTCTATATTTAACTAGCTTATGTAATAAGAATGTGACAGTTTTTTTGTTAGTATTTTTTATGTGCAGATCTGATCATAGGTCGTGAAAATAAATAAAAACAATTATGACTTTTAATAACTTTAAAGAAAAATAGGTAAAGCAGTTATCATCCTGGTCAGTTACTTTTTTCAAAATGTGATATATACGTTATTTTTTTACCAATGATACAAATAATTCATTATATGGTAACAATGACATTATGGTTACTTATTCAGTGATATCATGACGGCGAGCAACGATTGATCAACTGCATAACTGAATGTGCATTTTGAGAAAAAAAGTATTACATGCCAAGTAAGATGAATGAGAAACTTTTTGCGATTATGGAATCGCATTGACACATAACCAGGGAGAAAGTTAACTACAATAAGTGAATGATGATCAAATGGCAACAAATCACAACTTGATGGTATAACAGTATATCGTGGCATATATTATACTCACACAAACGTTTTTATTACACAAACTGATTCAACACTCATCAGAATTATAATCGATTGATATAATCATAAATTTTTTCAAGACACAAATTGGGTTAGCTATAAAAAACGTTTTAACTTCTTGCATATGTTATTAGATTGGCGATTTCCATATAAAGTTCATTAAATAGCTCGCCATAGGTAGCCCCGTTCAGTGATCCGAAATCTTAGAAAATCAATAGTTTGTATTTTGGATAGCATGACAAAAAAATTGAAATTTGGTAGATTGATTAATTTTGAAGATTCTAAGCTACAAGTATGAAAAACGAACTTCATATCCTTGTATTGTCTGAACAAATAAAAGCGGGGTTATGAATATTTGATTTGTGGAATTTAAATCGATAACGATTTGAAGCCTGGATTTATATTTAATTTTAGTGTAGAGCGGGGTTTCAAGGTCCGCGGGTAAAAAGGTACGCTATTCACCGCTATCTCAAAAATTAGTAAAGATACGAATTTTTTAACAGCAATATTTGAAAGTTGAGGGATAAAGATGTATAACGGCAATGTTTTTGAAAATCCATGACAAAAGTATTTTCTTTCGTTGTTAATTGTTTTGGTTGTGAGCACTATTGTTTAGTTGTACTCCTTAATATAATTTTTAAGTATACGTTATTAACTTCCCGTAGGGTAGTTACAGTAATGGACCGAAAATGAAAATTTTTGCATATATCTTCACGTTTTGAAGGTTTCTGAATATTTTAGCATACCTCAGAAAAAATGGATGTGTGTGTGTGTGCGTGTGTGTGTGTTTTGTGTGTCCGTATTTTTTCGTTCACGTTTTCGGGCGCTCGAAGTAACCGATTTGAATGGTTCAAAAAACACTCGATTTCTATTGATAGGGAGGCAGGTCCAGCCGTTAAGGAGATACGGAGCAAAGAGTGCAGAAAATAGAAATCGAGGTTTTGAGGGAACGGAGTATTCGATTTGAATGATCCAAAGAACATTCAATTTGTAATGATTGGGAGAAGTTGTGTTTAGTTTTTGGCAAAGGCAGGTTCAGCCGTTTTAGAGATACCGAGCTAATTGTGCAAAAAATGGCAGTTTTTGAGAGAACTAAGCATCCGATTTGAATGATTCAAAGAACTTTTTGCTTGTATTCACAAAATAATTGCTTTTGGAAAAAAAAGAAAATTTATCAAAATTTTTTTTTTCAATAATTTTTATTAATTTTTTTTATTTTTTTTTATATATCGAAAATAAGTCAGATTTAAATTTAATTCTAGCTAAAGTTCTAAAGCTTTAAATAATTTAATTTTAATTTTACGATTTAGTTTATATAATTACCTCAACATATTGTATTTAATGGAGTTTATGGTTACACCGAAATAATCATTGGTCATTATTAAAGTTAACATACTATACACTTTGAAAATGTATTGAATATCATGAAAATAAGTAATTGAATCATTCTTTTCAACTTTTGTAGTTATGACCCTTTTTGCGTTATATGTTCTACGTAGTATACGATGCCCCATATACGTATATTTCCAATATCAATTTCGACCTGTCCGCAAAACGTCTCAATTTTCTATAATTCATTTCTAGTGCACATAGCAAATTGTCTTGCAATATTGATTGTTTGAAGTTCGAATAGATGGAATTAGACTTTTCTAGTTATAACTTTCGAAACAATAATTTCAACAATTTCACTTACATATATCAAATAACATTCAACAGTGATGCAGAATTATGCGCTTTGATTGATGCCATTAGTCATAAAATATACAAATTTTATTATCGACCTACGATCTGTGAATGGGAATATCGTGTGAATGAGAACTGATATTTTAAAAATAAAATTCAAAATTTGAATATAAAATTTATTCGAGTAGGCGTGGTAAATAAATGAATAGAAGAGAAACAGGACGCGTAGTCAGAAGTAAATAGCACAAATCTAACTATATTATTGATAGATTATTTTGAGAATTTTTGGGTTTATGTTTTCTTCTATTTTTATACGAAAACTAAATTGAACAAACTAGAATAGGGTAGAGCGGAGCTTAAAGGTCCGCGGGTAAAAAGGTCCACCATCGATATTTCAAATACCAGTGAAGTTAATAATTTTTTAAGACCAATATTTGAAAGTAGAGGGAAAATGATATAATGAACTAATATTACCTTGATTCTTACGTCATCGCTATCGGAAGATAAACGGCAATGTTTGAAAATCCATAACAAAAGTTTTTTTGGTTGTGAGCACTGTTGTTTAGTTTACGAGTCCTTAATATAATTTTGAAGTATACGTAATTTAAATGTTTAAGATTTATTGTTAATTGATAGATAAATCAATTCAACAGTTTTAGCTTACACGTGGGTGGGGTAAAAAGCTCCAACTGAAAATTTACCCTGGCAAAGGTGTAAACAATAAAACATAGTAAAAGAAAATATTGAATAGAATATTATTGTAAACTAAAAAAGAGTGCGCGTAAGGTTCACACGCGATTGAAGTAAAACTTATTTGCTACTGTACAAGATGGCATTTAAGTAAAAATAAATACATCATATAACAATTTTGAATAATCTTTATTAGTAATATGGCAACACTCGTGATGCACATATTTATTACTGTCAACCATTACACACATTTATATAATGATAAATTATAAATTATATATTTATAATAGCATTAAAAATATGTGTAATTTTCAAAAGCAATAATGTAATTAAAGTTATACTTTGAATCACACTCGACCTGTATATAAAGGTTATCATCGAGAGCGAATGACGAATCATTGGCACTCGACTCTTATCTTATCGACTCTTATCTGGCGTAACGCACTTCCGTTGCATTCGTACGGATTTACACCCTAGTCGCGCCTAAAGAAGTTTTACTTCAAAAATAAAATGCTTAAAATGCGTGGAATTAGGTAAAATGCAAAAGATTGATGATTCAATGAAAAAAAATTAATAGTCTGGGAGGCGTGATTTGCAGTTTTTAGATAATGTTGTTATTACATATATTATTAATATGCGACGACTAGAATTAGAAAAAAAGCACTTATTGCAAAAATAGTAATACTTATATAATATAAATCGCAAAATCTTATCCAAACATAAAATGCAGAAGTTGAGCGGACTAGTTTTCAAGACTACACATTTTTCTCAAAATCCATATACTCATGCAAGTTTGTCTCTAAGTTATGATGACCTAAAAGTCTATTATAATGAGTCTATCTTTAAAAACGGTATGTATAGCCGTTTGTAAATACATTTAGTATGCAACAGTATGTCTAATATACTATGCAATGTTTGTTATTGCATTGGCACCTACACGCGGAAAGCTCACGACCAATTGTAAAATGCTACGAATTTGACCTGTAAAATTGCCTTTGTATTGATTTGATTCAATAATAGATATTTTTTTAGTGATGTGATTTATAGAGACTATAATAAAAGTACTTTTTTATTTAATTAAATCTTTATAAATAAAAAATAACTAATAATAAGAAATTTTTATTCTGAAAAATTACTTGCTGTATTACCATATTTTTTAATAGTTTTTAAAGGACGAGTAAATCTGATGAGTGCATAATAAAATTTGTAATTTATGCATATAACAAAAATATAAATAATGTAAATTAATTGTACAATAAGGATGTGGTAAAATTTGACACACTTTTAAAAGATGCTTAGACATAAGGTACTACTTGCATTGTTTTGTAAAATATAGAATTAAACTAGCTGTAAGTGGAATTCTGTCTTAAGGCAATTAAGGCATCGTGCCTTGAGGCAAATTGCTGCAACTTCCCGTACCAAAAATTATTATTTTTTTAAAAACGATTAACATTTTTGAAAAAATTTTACTTCGAAAAAATAAGATTTTTTAGAAATTTTAAATTGGACAAAAAATTACTTTTTTTGAAAATAAAATTTTTTTTTAAAAAAAAAAAAATTTTAAACAATTTTTTTTATAAAAATTTTTTTTTGGAAAAAATGTTATCTTCATTTTGATATATTTGGAAGATCTGAACTTTTTTTCAAAGCAATCGTACTGCTTTAACTGCATAGAGACAAAATATAAAGCGCGTAAGCGCCGCGTCGCTGTCTAACAGAAAAACAATGGTACGGAACCCATAGGAATGTAAACAAAACTTATACTTATTGTAAAAATCTCAATAAAATATCTGATAATTTGATATGCATATGTCTAATGTCTAATGATTATTGTTGACCGCCAAATGTTATTTTTTTTTAGTTTTTTTTACTAGATCTCCGAAACCGCTAGTCCTATCTTCATGAAAATTTGATCAAATCTTCATCTTGTTAATACAAGTAAAATGTTTTTTGAACTATACAAATCGAACGCTCCGTTCTCTTAAAAACTAAGTTACCGTTTTTGACCCTTTTTGCCCCATATCTTCGGAACGGCTAGAATGTTTTTTGAATTATTCAAATTGCTTTATCCGTGTTCCCGAAATCGTCGACGAAAATTTGTATCCGAACACAACACATGCACGCACACACACACATACACACACACATACATCAATTTTCTCCAAGGTATGCCAACATATTCGAAACCTCTGAAACGTGAAGATATATAAAAATTTTCATTTTCGATTTTTTTGCGATTACTTACCCTATGGAAAGTTAATTATAAATAAATCAATTTATGATCTCCAGAACATTAACAATCGTCATTTCATTTCGAATCAAATTCAAAAAAAAAAATAGTTGCCAAATTTACACAAAATTGAAAAAGTGCTCCCGCATAGTCACAGTCTAAACGCATTTGCAAATAATTCTGTGCGACATTTTCACTTATACTGTGCTCAGTTTGGCGGCATTTTCACATTTTTCAATAATTTTCACAAAATTGGAAAAGTGCTCCAGTACACAAACAGTCTAAACGCACTTGCGTAAACATTTCTACCAGAGTGGCGCTTAGACTGTGCTTAGCTTGGGTGATTTTTGAATTTTTAGTCCAAAATTACAAAAAAAATTTTTGAAAAAAATTAGAAACAAAAATTTTTTTTTCCAAAATCAATTGTTTTGTTGAAAAAGCAGAAAGTTCTTTGAATCATTTAAATCGGACGCTCAGTTCTCTCAAAAACAGCATTTTTTTTAAATTTAGCTCTGTAACTCCGAACCTCTGGGCCTACCTTTGCCAAAAAATAATCAGCACATCTCCCTATCAATAGGAATCGAATGTTTTTTAAACCATTCAAATCGGTTGATCCGTTCTCTCAAAATTCGCTTTCTATTTTTGCACTCTTGCTCCATATCTCCGTAACGGCTGGACCTACCTTTGCCAAAAACTAATCAGCACATCTCCCTATCAATAGGAATCGAATGTTTTTTAAACCATT
>NW_020538040.1:156976273-157004456 GCF_003426905.1 Ctenocephalides felis
TTCGGAACAACTAATTCATAATCCAAATTCATGTCAACCGATAGTTTTTCAATAAGATCGATGCAATATCCTTCCCATTTATCGGTGCCATCAGGATTTTTCACTATTGCACCAGTCTCTGGATTGGTCACTCTGTAGGCCCACGGGATAGCCTAAAGCAAAGAAAGAAATGAATTGATTTCATTAAATGCATTTATTCAAATAGGTTTTATTACCTGGGCTGTTCCTATTCGAAAAAATCTCTTAGTCGAAATAAGCTGTTTATCCGGCAGCATATTCAAATTATAAGTCAGCGTCCAATTGGCAATTGGATCAAGATCGTCTGTCTCGTTGACAACACTGACATCCCACATCATTTCATAAGTAATAGTAAATTGGTCTCCGTACATGACAAGGCCAATGTCGTCATTTACTTCACTTGTTACTTTTCCTAGTAATTCATATCTGGTGCTATTTTTAAAATCATCTCCTGTTTCTACATTGTCGCACGTTATTACGGTTGTAAGTTCACTTCCACCATTTGGAAGCATTGAAATACTTCGGGCTAGTACCGAAAACAGAAGACCGAGAAAGGCGCGCTGGATCTGATAATAAAATAGGAAAATAAATATTTGAAGATGTCCAGAAAATATTATATATAATATAAATATATAAATATATAAAATAAAAAAAATGTGCAAATATTATTATGCGAATAGAAATATTAAAACTGTCTGTATGCGTATCCAATGACAGTATTGATTCTGATAAGCAATAACTGATTTATGATATAAAACAGATCCTTAAATAATAAAATACAGGTAACCCCCGCAAAACACAGTAGTTACTTTCCGAAAAAGTAGCGTGTTATACGGGACAAGGAACTAGTACAAAAAGAGAAGTTACGTACCAAGAATTCAAAAGAACATTAATTTATTCAAGAAGTAATATATATTACTTGAATTATTTGATTTTTTTTGTCATAATTAACTGGTAAGTGCTATCCAACACGATCCTTTTGTTTGCAAGGTATCCTCATCTTCTGAGCAGTTTTTTGTACTAGCTTAAGATCTGTGCATTATTTTTTGCAAAAAAAAATTTAGGATATTTAAAGATATATTAACACATGCAAAGTTAACTTCAATAAAATTTAAAGCTCATTTTAATTAAAAGATCTTTGTTTAACACTAATTGACTAATTGTTCGGGTAAGCCTAGAATTTATCTATAAAACGTACTCGAATAATAAGTATCAAATATTAGTTATTTTTTGAGTTAGTTTCACACATTTATTAAGCTATTGTACTGTGATTTTACTAATTTAGATTAAATAAAGTTTGATTTTAATAGATTTTACTATATTTTTTATTTTATTAGGGTTTTGCTCAATTCTGAAACCGTGTTAGAGCGAATCCGTGTTATAAAAGTACCGTGTTACACGGAGGTTACCTGTATATAAAATGTTGACTAACAAAAAATAAAAGAACCCGTCATTGATAACCGACATTCATTTGCGAATAAAACTTTCTTCATCAAAGCCCACAATTCTTCATCAAATGCTTGATTCTGTAATGTGAATGTATGACATCGACAATAGACATTAATATCAATAATATTCACCTTAAAATCTTCTGGACAAGTACAATCACCTTCAATATGAAGTAATTTGCAGCATATTTGGTTTTGTAATGTAATTAAACTGATGTTATAGAAATCTTTATAATCAAATTGTGATGATTTAAAATCCAAAAAACGAGATTCCACCGATCCAGTCTATTCGCTACATCACTTACAACGGCCTAATTAAATACTAGTCAGCATTAATATCAAAATTTATAACACATGATTCAAGCTTAACATACCGTTTTAAATAATTTAATCATATTAGGCGTAGTAGCAAATATCGCATAATACGATGGGGTTGGCCTTATATTCAATAAACTTCTAATTGAATCTTTGTCTAAATTGTCTAGAACTATAACTCGTAGAACAGATGTCGACACCAAATAATACAATCCTTGATTTAATTCTATAATAATGAATCGGATAAAAAACCGTTTTTATTGAAATAAATGAAATAGGTTTTCGACGTACCGCTTTCATCTTGAAATATTAGAGCAGCGTCACTCCCTGATCTTTCCATTAGATAATCGTCAAGAACTCTTACAAAGGGCTGTAATGATATATCAGCCCTGTAATATGGTACACCAGCCTGGTCGGACATCACGTGAGCTTGGTGCCATCCCGTCCAGGTTAAATCTAATGTTAAACTGATTCCTTTCGCCATTGCTGCGCATACTAATCATTGAAATATAAGATAATTATTAAATCATTATAATAATCATCAGCCTTATTATACTTTGAAAATAAAACATCTTATTTAAAATAATAGTGAATTAAACCGAAGCTGAGTGGCAAGGTAGAGCAGGGTAAAAGGTCCAAAGGTAGAAAGGTCTAACAACGATATCTCAAAAACAAGTAAAGTTAAGAATATTTTAACAACAATATTTAATGGTAAAAGATGTATAACCGGGATTGATTTAAAAGTCCATAACAAAAGTATTTTCTTTCGTTGCTAGTTTTTTTGGTATACGAGATTTAGTATACTATTGTTTAGTATACGAGACCTTAATATAATTTTCAAGTATACATTATTTAATTGTGTTATAAGATGTATTGTTAATTCTAAGTTAGACTCAACTTTTTTTATATAACCTCCATAAAAACTTACACGTAGGTGGGCTAAAAAAGACCAACTGAACCTTTACACTGGCAAAGGTGTAAATAATATAGAATACTAAATCAAATGTAAATTAAGTTTAAAAAAAAACAATTCTGCAAGAGATAAATTAAATAAATAATTATTCCAACTCTGCTGATGAATTTTTCTGACCAAATCAACGTTATATCATCTCTGTGTCATCTCTGTAAAAAATGCACCCATGCAATTTATAGTTTGCATCGGTTGAATAACGTTGCTATTATTTCGTAAAATTCCTTAAAAATTGAAAATAAAACGTTAGACCTGTTTGCCCCCTAGCTGTCCCATTTTACCCTGCGTATGGAGTGAAAAGGACCAGGTGACAAAGTTTTGAAAAACAGCAAAAACACATTTCTACAAATGGTGAATAAGCTGGACTTTTTACTTAACATAATCAAATAGTTGTTTGTTTGGTTTCAACAATATATTTATTATATATTTAATTATATATTTAATTTGCTCAAAGTCAAATTGGATCTTTGTGTCCCACCCTGCCCTAGCTCTTTTTTTTCAAATTAAACTCTTATTTAAACGTTATTCAGTGTATAGTGCATTTATAACATAGCTATACAATAATGTAATATTTTCATGAATTTTGATTTGGACTTAACAATAATTATATGCAAAAGAAAATAAATCTAAAATATGTATCGCTTTTGCTTCTAAATGTGTGGCCAACATATTGATTTTGATCGAAATGATCAACATAATTAGTTGGGCAATTCTGCCGTAACAGTGATCATAAAATAGCGTTGCCATGGTATTGGTTTTGAAAATTATGAAAATGTCTATCTATTTGCTGTGCAATCAGACATATTTTACATATGAACAAAGCAGGGAGAATGTTATGATAACTGCATCATCGAAGATTCGTCCTTGCTTAATATTCACTACCAAGAACAAGCATAAGAGAGCGTTGCCATGACAACGCTATTTTATGAGCCTTGTCACGGTAGAATTGCCCCATAGAATTAGCCAAAAGTATTGGCCGAAGTACGAATATACTTTTCAATAATCTTAGTTAGTAATACTATTATTATATTCCGTTATATTTTCATATTTCAAAAAATTTAGAAAGATCTTACTATTCGTTTAAATATATAGTAATTATCATCAAGAATAAACAATTTTTTATATTGCAACTAAAGAATATTAAAGTGGAGTTTAAATAAATGTTCAAAACATTTACATTAATTAAAACAAAATAATTAAAATAAATAATAAAAATCATATCAATAAAATAAATAAAATTAACTTACGCATAGCCATGCTTTCTTTTTCCCCATCTCTCATTACAATTACGGTTTCGTCGTTAATACGTAATCGCCCGTTCAGAGATTCTTCAGCCTGTTTAAGAGAACTTGCGATCCACCCTGGGACTTCATCTCGCATATCTTCAATCAAAATTACTGCAAAATACACGAATATATTATTTGCTAGTCATTTAGAAATCTAAAAATTTAGTAGGTATTTTTTATTATTTCAAAATATATAAATATAGAGACAGATTCTGCCGCATAACAGAAAAATGTTATGGCAAGGCTCCAATTTCCATACATTAGGCTACTGAATCATACTGAATACTGTCAAAATGTCATGTATTTGCTGTGGATTCAGGCGTTCTACGCATAAGCAGCAACATCACTCATATATTATGAAGCAGTGTCAGAAGCACCCTGTTATCTAAGATCGTTTTTTGACATTTGACAACCTGAGAAATACGCCTGACTGCACATCAACCACATGGCTTTTACAATATTTAGTATGGAAAGTTCTTCATAATATGGCCTTGTCATAACATTTTTAACGTTGTGTATAGACTAACCTAATTTGTATTATGTATTAGATAAACCTAATATGTATTGATTTCGGATTTAGTTAAATTATCCACATTGATTAAAAAATCTGTTATTAAATAATCGGGAAATGCAAAATAATCTACCACTATACTGTTTTTAGTATAAAATGTCGGTGTAGTATCAGAACAATATTCGTCCTGGCAAAAAATCAATCATCCATCAACCAAGATCGAAAGTCTATTTTAAACTAAATTATTTTGCAAACAGGAAAAACAGATAAATGAAAATGATGAAAAAATATTATCATTTTCTAAAACTATTAAAGATTACTCGCTGTTAGTATGAATAAATAATACTAGTATGAAAAAAAATAAAATAAATAGAAAAATTGCAAAATGGATACAGACAAGTAAAAAAATAGTGCGAAAAATTAAATAAGATAGTAATAAAAGTAAAAAAAAGAAGTCAGAAAGAAGAAAAAACAAAAGTAAAAACTTGATGATCGCTGAATAGAATTTAATGTACTTTTTGTATTTTTTTATTATCATTATTACTTTGTTTTAAGAATTGAATAATTTTTTTTTTGTTGCGATATGTAATACAACAATAATAATATGTCTCTCGAAAGATAATCTAATGATAATAATCATATTTTTTGTATGTACGTATGATACTAATATTATAAGGATTACAAAAGAAATGTTCTTCAACTAAAATTTATCTAAAACATTGTACAACGCTTAAACTGATTAAGATTCAATCCGCCACTTTATCACTAAATATTCTAAAAAAATATATTACCAAAAATTATAATTTTTGTCAGTTAATATATCGATTTAACTTCCTCCGGGTCAACTATTCTATTGTCCCAACCTTTTGTTGATTGCAAACATAAGGCATAGCAAAGTTTATTAGTCAATAGATAATATTGTCACATATTGTGTATATTTTGTGAGCCTAATCAATAAAATAATGTTTTCAAACAGTTACAATGTGTGGGCAACAGAGCTTAATTATTCAAGATGTGACATCCACGGTCATGTATAAAAAATCAACACTAAAGATTTTAGATAAATATTATCGTTGAGAATCGAACGAAAAAATTATTAATAAAGTAATAATTTATTACGTTGTATAGAATACAAGTTTGGAAAATATATCAATTTAATTCTTTTATGTATTTTAGGTTTTCAAATAAAAGTAAATTAAAATATTTGTATGTATTTGTATGTATAATTGTCATGTAATTATTGAATATTTTTCACGATAATTTGGTGTTAAGGAAAACACAATAATTTGTTTGTGCGTTCAAACAATTCTTGTTATATAATACAATAAAGATTATATCATCGCCAATTAACGTTTTTATCTAATTGTTAGCTTATATTTACTACCTTTATTTATTAAAATTAAGAAATTGTATATTGTTAGAAACATTTCTAAGTTACCTTTCAATATTTTATTTTATTTGCATTTATTGATGATTCGCAAATATCTTCAAGACCCGCACTTCCACAACCTTCTATATCCTATCTTTCAATAATATTGTTCATATTTTATAATACATTACACATGTTGCAAATATCTATTAATTAAACCCTCATTAAGAATTTATATATTCAAATTGTAAATATGACAAAAAAAGTGAATATTATCTCGCAGACATGCAAAATTAAATTAGCTTGCTTTCTAATCATTAAGTGACCAATATTAATAATTATATATGACAGTAATTTCACTCGCCCTAAAATATATTCACCATTGATTATCATTACTTGAATATATAATTTTGGCGCTTACTCATTGATCCTGTAATTAAATACACGTTTTAATTCCCACCAAAAGGTAATTTCAATTAAAGTATCAAATTAAATATCTGTTTGCCGAGTTAGCAACAACCTATCAAAATCGTAACTGTCCTAGGTTCGATTCTTGATACTTTAAAGGGGTATTTATGTAATTACATAGTATATAAGGAATAGGGTAGATGCACCGAACTTCCTATACATTTGCCAAACATGTACAATAATTTATTTAGAGTAGCATTGCTCTTTCCTGACCAAATTTGTTACTATGAATTGAAGATGTTTGGCAAGCAAAAACATTGTATTTTAATTTAAAATTAATTTAGAACTTCAATTATTTTTAAATCCCTAATTTTGACTGAAAATTATAGTGGAGAAAATTTTTATATTCTCAATTTTAATATGTTTATCAAATATATATCTCATTTTTCTTGTTTTGAAAAATTTATTCCGTTGGGTAGATGTTAATATCAAGTTACTACAATTGAACAATATGCATTAAATTGTATTAAACGATGCAAGCAAAAATGTCTAGCGATGGTCAATAAAATTAAATAGAAAAGTAACTTGAGTAGTAAAATCCGTAGACAAAAACTAACTAAAACTGAGCCTATTCAATAATTAATTTATAAAAGTACATGGGCTATCTATCACCATATCCTCTGTATAAATTATACTAGATCCTTGGGCCATGTAAGGCTAGGTAAGTAAAAATTTATAAAAACCTACCATATTTTTCGTAAAAGTAAAAACTTCAAAAAATCTAAAGTGAATCATCAGATATAACTGATCTAATAAATTAGTTTGTCAGAAAAAGGAAAAAAGTGTGTGGATTTTATTTGAATTGTTTGGAAAAAGTATATAATTATCATGAATAATATTTCTTTTTATTTTTAGATTTTATTTTAATTTGTGAGAAATCTTTACCCTAAGGGTAAAATAAAACCCTTAAAATATGTCCTATCTAAAAAAAATCCTATGTAAAACTTTCTATTCTGTAAAAAACTTAATATTTTTGTGCCTTCTATATTATTCAACTAGTAAACTAATTATTAAAAAAATATTAGAACGGATTGGGTACGGTTGGGCCACTTTTTTATCAGCAATAATTTTCTTAATTTACCATTGAGCTGGGATAAAAGTAAATCAAATGATAATTTGAACATTTGTTCACATAAAAAAACTGAAATACTATCCTTAAATACGATGGGTCGGTTATAAAATCAAATCATACAAGAGAAAGGTGAGTGTCCGTCGGGTGTGGACGGTTGGGACAGACTTAAAAATATAAATAGATATAAACACCAAAAATTTATAATTAATTAACTAACAATAATATGTTACACAACAAAACATAAACATTTAAACAAGCTTATGAATTCTTTGCAAAATCTTTTTTTTCTTGTATTGAGTTTTTTTTTCTTTTCTCTTTCATAATTCATCTTAGTTAAGTTAGATTTTTTTATCTGCTTAATCTTCACTTACAAAGGCCAAGAAATCCGTGTCACAATCGTACCCACAAAATTTGTCACAACCGTACACAACACACATTTTTGAAAACAAATCATTATTATGATTGAGCTAAACTATCTAAGCAAAAACTAATTGCTGGTAAATAACTGCTAAAATTCAACTTACATAAAAATCATAAACAAAGTGATCTATCTGTATACAATTAACAGTTGTTATTAAAAGAATTTGAATATAAAAACTTACTTTTGACTCTTTAAAGGCAATAATAGTTCACGTTAATGTCAGGCACTGACTGAACGCAGTTATGGGAACTTGTTCGAACAATCATATTTCATCTTTTACCCTTTGGATCCTATCTCAAAATCAGTATAGTTTAGCTGTTATGACAAATGTCACTACCATATCCTGGCACAACCATACTTAGACTCCCCTGCTCTTAAATAATCAGAACATAAATCCAATCATGTTTGATAGGTCACAACATCTTAGGATTTATACATTTAAACAGTAATAGGTATAAAATTACAAAGAAGTTGTTTGCATAAAATCTGAAAATATTATTAAGTATCGTAAAACACTTTTTATTATCATTCATGATTCTACTTACAGAATTTTACAGTCGCCGTCGTGTTTTGCAGCAGGCACACGCGTACGCAAAAGACCATCATTATCACAATTTTAAAAAATATCACTTGCATGATTACAAAACGCACGACTGACTGGATAAACACGAAATTCTTAACTTAAATGTAAAGAAACGATACTGATTTTTTACTTTAACCTTTTATATTTTACAAGTAACATTTTCACGCTGGAAAAGCGCGAGCGATTATGTCGAACTGGCTTTAGTACTACTGTCGCACAATAAATAACGATATGAAATTGTCACACGAACCAATACATGTAAAAAATAATGTGCTCGTTATCAGGGATGGAAAAGTAATTCAGATTTATTATGCTAGATCAAAAAATAATATCTATTTTTTTGATATAATAAAAATTTAGTTTTAAATAACTAATTTTCCATTACTTAATTCTATAGCTTTGTATAAATGAAGATTAAAAATTTTGTATATTCATATTTCATATTTGGGCTATAAATGTATATATTTTTGTAGAAAAAACACAACTTTCGTACTTCCTTTATCTCTACTGAACTATTTCAAATAATATATATTTATGTCAGCAACAAATTTAATTGCATATTTTTTTAAATAAATTTTTTTACCAAATAGCGCATATATAATTAACTTTCCGTAGGGTAGGTTACAGTAATCGCAAAAAATCGATAATGAAAATTTTTATATATTAACTCAATGAAGTATGTTTTTTTAAGCTATTTTCATACTAACCCAAATAAGTGCATCAATTTAAGCGAATAGACCTAAGTACATATATAAAATTCTCATAATAAATTGTAATAATGCCGCAAGGCAGTTGTACAATTAAAAAATATCATATGTAACATACAACTATTGTAATATGTAAACAAATCTAAGATAAATAAAGAGTTTTGAAATCATTATCATCAAAAAAAATTTATATATCTTTACGTTCCAAAGGTTTCTGAACATTTTGGCATACCTTGTGTGTGTATGTGTATGTATACATACACATAGTATGTATGTGTGGATACAAATTTACGTCGACGATTTCGTGAACACGGATCAACCGATTTGAATGATTAAAAAAACCATTCGATTCTAATTGATGGGAGACATGCTGGTTAGTTTTGACAAAGCACGGGGCAAAAAATGCCAAAAATGGAAATTCAGTTTTTGAGATAACGAGGTGTCCGATTTGAATGATTCAAAAAATATTTTATTTGTAATAACAAAATGAATTACTGATTAAATTTTTGAGAAGACAGGTTTAGTGGTTTTGGAGTTTCAATAAAAAAGTAAAAAAACGCCATTTGGCGGACAAAAATTGTCATTAGACATATCACATCAAATTATCAGATATTTTGTAGAAATTTTAATAATAAATAATAATGCTGTTTACATTTTTATGAATGTCGTACCAATTTATGAGTTATATCTGCTGTTTATATAACTGTTTATCAGTTATATCTGCTGTTTATATAACTGTTTATCAGTTAGACTGCAAATGAGAAAATTTTCAAGAAATTTCAATATTTTTAAATGAAGGCATTTTGTTTTGTAAAATTCTCAAAAATCTAAATTTTTGAACAATTTTAAAGCTTTTTTAAAAATATTAATTTTTCAGTACGCGAAGTTCCAGCAATTTGCCTTAAATCACGATGCCGTGTACCACTAGTTCAATCTATATAAATATTTATTTTGTTGTTTAAATTAATGCATTCTCATGAGCTTACTGAATTTCAAAGGATATTCGATTAAAACATAGATTCGTTATAAATCATAACAAATAACTCGATAAATATTATTTCAGCAGGTTTTAGAAAGGAGCTTTTAATTTATCTTCTCGTTATCAAAAAGTTATGGCAACAGTCTTAATTACAATATTGTAAAGCAATATTATTGCAATTCATCGATAAAATTAAACAATTCTATAAATGCTAACAGTTTTGCAGTATCATTAAACTAATCTATGAACAGGAAAAAATATAAAATGTTAAATATGAATAAATATACAAAATCAATTTTTTAACTGTCGTATCAATAAACCATATAAATTAATATTGAATTGTAGTTCATTTCTAGTTTTTTGAGAATGAGTTCAACTAAAAGTTAAACTAAAGTCTTATAGAAATTTATTATTATATTATGATATTTATAAATAGGAATTTTGGTCCTATTTATACTGAATCAAATCAAAATAAAGTTTTTTATATTTAAATATAAACATGATGACTTAAAAACAATTCCAAATTAAAAACGGCATAAAAGCTGAAACTAATATATAAAGATTTATGATCAATTTTAGGATATTGTTTAACTTCTTTTCATTTTTATGACAAATAATTGCCATATTTTGTATTAAATATAGTTAAATGTACAGTAATATATTTTTTAGTATAATGTAAGAGTGAATTACCTTAATTACCTCATATATCATGTTCAAAATGTATCATATATAATTTAAAGAAATACTTTATTAAATCTAAAAAAATCTAATATCTGGAACCTTTACCTTTGACTAAACCCTTGAAAAATAGACACATTGTCAATGTAATATCTAGTGGGGTCGGGCGCATGAAAAGGCATACATAGGTTTCGTGAGACATCACAGTAATAATTGATGAAACTGAAAATGGAACGGGGTGCATTATAAATGCTCACAGCGTTCAGGAAAATCATTTCTGATTACCGTTGACTTTGATTTAATAGCTATCACAAATGGATGGTTTGCCTTGCTTATTTAACCTACAGATTTTAAATATTCAGCATAATCTGTAGCTTGCCTTCCAAGACTTATTGAAAATGCACTATTATTATCTACAGGCTGTAATTATATTATTTTGGATTCGTTACTGTTATTATATTTCTGATATATGATTATGCGCAGAAAGAATTCATTGAATCAATTTAAATGCTCCAGTTTATTTAAAAAATTGTTAATATATACAGAGTAGAGTGGGGCTTAAAGGTCCGCGGGTAAAAAAATCCACTAGCGATATCTCAAAAACAAGTAAAGTTACGATTTTTTAAATACAATATTTGAAAGCAGATGGAAAAATATGTATAACCAGCCATCACCTTGATTTTTACGACGTTTCTATTGCAAAATAAACGGCAATGTTTAAAATCCATACCAAAAGTATTTTCTTTGGTTATCCATTTTTTAGGTTGTGAGCAATGTCGTTTAGCTTTCGAAATCTCAATATAATTTTTAGGTATACATTATTTAATTGTATTATAAGATGTACTGTTAATTTTAAGATAGATTCAATAGTTTTTATATATAACCTCTTTAAATGCTTACACGTATAGATGAGTTAAAAAGGACAAACTAAACCATTGGCCTGGCAAAGGTGTAACCGATAAAAAATAGTGAACAAAAAAGTAAATTAAGTTAAAATAAGCAATTTTATAAGAGATAAATTAAATAAATAGTTATACCAACTCTGTTGCTAAATATTTATGACAAAATATCAGATCAAGGTTATATACATGTTATCTTTGTACAAAATCTAGCCATGAAATTTTTATTTTGCATTGGTTGAATAATGTAACTATTATTTCTTAAAATTCCTTTAAAATTAAAAGTCACATAAGCCCTGTTCGCATCCTGGCCATCCAATTTTATTTCGCCAATGGGGCAAAAAGAACCAGGTGACTTGAAAAACACATTTCTTCAATGATGGGAGCTTTCCTGAACATAGTCAGATAGCTGTTTATTTGATATGTGTAATGTGTAATTGATATGTTTTTACAATATAAATGCTTAAAGTGAAAATAAACCATACTGCCACCCCTAGCTTATAGTAAAACCCTGTTAAAACGATTTTAAAGAGACTGAGCCAAAATCGCGTCTTGAGAGCGTATTATGCGAGATTGGAGTAAGAGGTTTCATACTGCAAGGGCAGTCGTGAAGTAGCGTATTATGCGGAAATTTGTATAGAGCAATATCGTTTTAACGATGTTCTATTGTATATATATATATATATATATATATATATATATATATATATTATTAAATTTCAGTAATTAAAAATATTCTAGTTCCATTACAAAACAAATTTAAAAAAAAACATATTATTTTGTATGAATTCAAATGTTAATGCGATTTTTATTTAGAATCATTAATATTACGACTGAAAAATGAATTCGACTTGTAATTCAGTAAGGAAGTTATAAAGGTGAAATTAGATATAAAAGTTTTACGAACGCCTGAATGAGAGTATTACAAGACATACGAGTAACGAAATAAAAAAGTGCAGCTGTAGAGCAGGCGAATATTTGCTCTGCACAATGCAGACAAAAATTATACTTGTTTGAAAAATATTAATATTTTTAAAATATTAATTATATATTGTTCAAATAATTTAATAAGTATTTTAAGATAAAGATGAAGATATTCTATAATCACTATTAGAAGACGTTCAAGTGACGAATTTTAAAATAGCTGCAAATCAGGCGAATATTTTCACCGCAGAATGCTGACAGAAATTATAATTGTTTTAAGTATATTATGGGGCCGATTATACCGTATAATAGACCAATGTTATGGCAAGGCTGCTACATGTTATGTAGCAGTTTTCATATAAAGTGGTACTAAAAACCAAGAAAATCCTATTGGTTGCTGTGAAGTCAGGCGTTTTAGATAGAAAATCTAACGTAGAAAACAATCAAAAAAACGATCTTATTATAACTGCATCTTTGAGATATGTCTCGTTGCATTTTACGAGTAAAACGACTGACAGTATTAAGTAGCATTTTGTATGAAAACTAGAACGTAACATAGCCTTGCCATAACATTGGCATATTTTTCGGCAGAATCGATCTATATATGTTTTTTAAAGTAACTTAATAGATTGAAAATACCTCACAATCACTAGTATAAAACGCTACTCTATAACTGATATATTTAAAAAAACATTAAAAGAAGCATTTGTTAATAAAGTAAACAAATTATTGAAATCGCATATTTCAGTTTATGGTTAAATTTAATGGTTCTTCATAAGCCTTCACATTTATTTAATATATGATTAAAATTAATAATTATATGAGTTGTTAAATGCGTAATAATATGTAAAAAAATTCTAATCAGTAATTGTAAATTACCAGTAAGTGAATTAGTAGTAAATTCAGTATTATTTAATTATTCAAGCAGTTTCATATTTATGACCACCTGAAAATGTAATGCGCTGCTCTGATTCTAGTAAATACTTAAACGCACACTTATGCAATATTATCAATAATGTTGGCGAACAAAAAAGCTGTACTAATCGATAGTGTGTAAATAATAATAAAAAGTTGAATGGCGAAATCGACATAGGTAATCATGACGGTAATTTTGATATATTCGTTAATGTTTTATGTCAGCGACCTACGCAATATTTTTTACACGATCAAAGTAAATACGGTAATGTAATCGAAAGCCGTTCTAAAAATTATATCCTAATATTATATCCAAATTTGCTCATTTTCTTATGATTATTTTTTCTCTCATTCATCTATAATATGGCTTTTTATTTGAATTTATTTAAATGCAGTTCAACATATGTTGATTGCAATTTTACGATTCTAATGAATTAGAAATTACAATAAAAAACTAGTATTCTTAATAGTTTAACTCATACATGTCGTCCATGGATGACAAACGTACACAGAGCTCGTTATACGGATGTCGTCTATAGACGACATTCGTAGCAAATGGGTTAAAGTGTTACTTTTTTATACAATACTATGCAGTTGTATTTTATTATATTATTTTAACAACATTTGTTAGCTACTTCCTACACCTTTCCACGTTTTTCGTAATACTACAAAAAACTAAATGTTAGTGGCATTTTCCAATAAAAAAATTAAATAAATAGTTATACCAACTCTGCTGCTGAATATTTATGACAAAATACCAGAAAAAGGTTATATACAGTGTTATCTGTGTAAAAAAATGTAGCCATAAAATTTATATTTTGCCGTGGTTGAATACAGTCACTATTATTTTGTAAAATGCCTTTAAAATTAAAAATAAGAAGATATATTTTTTCGAATTTATCTCGTCTATTGGGCAAAAAGAACCAGGTGCCAAATTTTTGAAAAACAGATTTCAACAATGATAAATTAGCTGGGAGTTTTACTGAACATAATCAGATAGTTGTTTATTTGTTGTGATATATCCATGGATGACATCCGTACACATAGCTCGTTATACGGATGTCGTCTATAGACGACATTCGTAGCAAAAGGGTTAAAGTGCTTATATTTTAAACAATACTATGCAGTTGTATTTTATTATATTAGTTTAACAACATTTGTTACCTATTTCCTGTACCTTTCCACGTTTTTCTTAATGGGACAAAAACTTAATGTAAGTGGCATTTTGCATTAAAGCAAGTGGCAAAAACTTCCCAATATGTGTAAAACAAACTTAATATGTGTGAACAACTATATAAATATCGACTGATCTCAGTCTACTACTTTAAAAACATATATAGATCGATTCTGCCAAAAAATATACCAATGTTATGGCAAGGCTATGTTACGTTCCAATTTTCATACAAAATGCTACTAAATACTGTCACAGTGTCATGTATTTGCTGTGCGATCAGGCATTTTACACATAAAATGCAACACGACATATCTCAAAGATGCAGTTATGATAAGATCGTTGTTTTTATTCTTTTCTACATTAGATTTTCTCAGATTTAGCAACATTTAAAATTGTAAAAATAAAAATTTCAAAATTGCCGAATGTGACAATATAATTCAAATATTGACACAGTACATTAATACAAATTTTAATGAAATTGTATAATTAAACTACTTTTCGTAGGCCGACAATATTTAATGATATTAAGATTGTAAACTGTATAATCTTCAAAAGAAACGGCTCAGCTGACCTTTACCAGAAGCTAATCCACAGTGTTCGCAGCTGATATATTGTCAACAGATTTTGAATTTTTGAAATCAGGTCAAAATTTTTAACTTGGACGTGGAAGGAAAATTAAACTTTACTAATTTTGAAGAATCGGCTCAACCAATTATTACCGAGATTCCTCATCGAGTCCGATCAAATGGCTTTAAAATTTTTGAAATAGGTGCAGCCGTTTTTTAGATCTGAAGCTAAAATTTTGATTATCCTCCACCCACATATATTTTCCAATTTCAGTGACAAACGATTCAGAATGATTTGAAACGCCAAAAAAATATAAAATTAGCAAACCGGATTATTTGGCAAAATCATTAACATCTCCTTCGGAAAGTTACTTCTTATTTAAAAAAAAAAATACTGTCTGAATATAACATAATTTTACATTCTATTAATAAAAAATACACCATTACTCATAGACGTTTAATTTAATATAAGTTTCAGTGATGACATCAAAACGAGAATCGAAATTTTGAAAGCTGTACGATTCGATCACAAAACGGAAACGGTCATATCTAAGGAAATAGTTAAATTCCAGACAATTTTACTGTCTTGTGCTATTATGGACCTAGAGAGCATTGTACACTTTTACAACAGAGATACTCCACTTTCTAGGTTAGACGGCGCGTCCGAGAGAATACATTTAAAATAAAATATAATAACACGAAAAGGAAATCCATGAATGAAATGTGTAAATTTGAAATTTGTATCAATTTTTTTTATAAACCGCTAGCTCATTGATAATATTTTAGAGAATGGATATTTTGTACTGTGTTGCATTCTAATAAACAAAATAACTAGTGGTGTATGCCTTAAGGCAAATTGCAGGAACTTCCCACACAGTAACGAAATGATCGAGGAATATTAAATGTTTTTATATGGATTTTTATAAATATTGTAACATTGTCTAATATTTATAAGAATTATATAAACTTATTATAAAGAATTATATAAATTGAATTGCAAAGTTGAAAATATTTGTTTAAAAATATTAGAACTTTAGTCAGAATTAAAATTAAAATCTGAATTATTTTCAATATACAAAATTTAAAAAAAATTTTGAAACAATTTTTTTTTCCAAAAGCAATTATTTTGTTGAAACAAGCAGAAAGTTCTTTGAAACATTCAAATCGGACGCTTAATTCTATCAAAAACTGCCATTTTTTGCATATTTAGCTCTGTATCTTTGAAATGGCTGGACCTGCCTCTGCGAAAAACTAATCACCTCTTCTCCTAATCATTACAAACTGAATTTTTTAGGCCATTCAAATCGGATACTCCGTTCTCTCAAAAACTCAATTTGTATTTTCTGCACTCTGTGTTCCGTATCACCGTAACGGCTGGACCTGCCTTTGCCAAAAACTAATCAGGACATCTCCCTATTAATAGGAATCGAATGTTTTTTGAACCATTCAAATCGGTTAATCCGTGCGGTTGAAAACGTGGACGAAAAGTGCAGACGTACAAAATACACACACACACGTCCATTTTTTCTGATGTATGCCAAAATGTTCAGAAACGTTCAATACGTCGAGAAATGCAAAAATTTTCATTTTCGGTTTTCGGCCCATTACTAATTTAACAGTTTGACTTCAGGCTACTTTACAAAGTCAGTTTTGACTGGTGGGTACTTTTATGAAGTCAAGATGTAATAAAATAGTCATATAATATTTTGCAAAAATTTAAATAACTGATTTTAACAAACTGTCGTATTCCCTTAAGAAATGTTCAATTAAAATTAATTTTTTGGGAAAAATCGGATTTTACATTAATACATTCTTTTCTAACATGAAGCAAGTACATAGTTATTATATTGTCACATTTGATGTTGAATTGGGTCAACAAAATATAAAATTTGTTAGATGCATCTCTACATCACCCGAATCAGATTTACCACTTCAAATTTTCTTCATTTAAAAACTTATAGGGTGACAATTTTACCAATGCCTTCTATATCGTAGAGACCAAACTCGATAGATCACTTAAAAACTTTAGGATGATAGTTTTACCCTCCAGCCGTCAGTGATCAAACTCTATAAATTGATTTGATTTCAATCCAACATAGGACAGTGTTCAGTGTTATGATGCGAATGATGGAATCAGATCCCAGATCATTTTGTGAGAGTATATAACACCATCTCTCCTACTTAAGCCCTCATGCAGCATAAAGTGCATAACCTACTATAATAGTTTATATGATATTCCTATGTTATGATGATCATCTACAAATAAAGCAGTGTTTACAAAGCTATATAGCATAATATATTGTCAATGTTCTCAAAATATCTATAAATCTTAATAATGAGACGTGCATAATTTTCTTCTGACAAATCCCTCAGCCGCCTCCTCTAAGCGCCTTTCAGATTTGTTCCGAGTTTTGGGCTTTGAATGTGAATGAGCGGCTAATAATTATTGTTATTCACAAGCAACGCACATCGATAATTTAGCGTTCGAATACATTAAAACATACGAGAATGAAGGCGCATTACAGTAATGCCTGTGCATATGTTTACATGACCCAAATTGGCTCGTCAATAATTTTGAACGCAGCTTCGGCAAGCCGCTTTCGCACGATGACACGAAAAAACCGCCACATTCCAAAACCGGGATGAGGAAACAAATTGGCATTTTTTGAAAGCTCACTATTTTTATCATAAAAGTATGGTTCAACCGACTTGAATGGTTTTCAACATTTTCAAAAAAGTCGAAAATCCACAAGGCTTCTAAAAAGGTTAGTATCTTTCAAAAAAGCCGATCTGTATTAAAAATTGTCAAAAATCTATTTTTTCAGTTTTTAAAGCTTTTAAGTTACGGTACGGAAAGTACCAGTTATTTTTCAAGGCGCAATGCAATGTACCACTAGTTTTTATTCAATTAGAAATTAAAATAACGAAATAACTCATAAGATTATAAATACAATTTAAAGGACTGATATAATATACGATGCGACCACAACAGCTCGTTAAAATAATAAGATTATTAACATCCCGTAGGATAAGTTATAGTAATCGCAAAAATATCAAAAATAAAAAACTTTGCATATCTTTACGTTTTGAAGGTTTCTAAACATTTTACAATACCTAAGAAAAACTGGACTACTAACACTATATTGTATACTACATACATACTGTGTGTATGTATGTTTGGATACAATTTTTTGTCCACGATTTCGGGCGCACAAATTTACTGATTTAAATGATTCTAAAAACATTCGATTCTTATTGAAAAGAGACGTGCTGATTAGTTTTTGGCGAAGACAGGTCTAGCCGTTTCAAAGATACGAGGCAAAAAGTTCCAAAAACGGTAATTCTGGGTTTGAGATAACGGAATATCCGATTTGAATGATTCAAAAAACATTTTACTTACATTGCATTGACGAAATAAAGAATTGATGTAATTTTTGGTAAGGCAGGTCTAGCGATTTCGAAGATACAGAGAAAATAGTAAAAAAAAATCATATTTGGCGGTCAAAAATGATCATTAGTCATATGCACATCAAATTATCAGATATTTGATAAAGTTTTTAAAAATAAGTACTAATTTTGTTACAATTTTGTTGGCTTCTGTACCAAGATTGTTAATGTTTAAAGTTTATATAATACGGTTAAAGCAAATTTCAAAATTTTCAGATTTTTTTTTCCAAATTTTCAAAAATATACAACGTTTTATATTTCAAACATGAATATTAAATTTTGCAATTCAGTTTGAAAATGTACAGATTTCAAATGCGTTATTCTGATCGTAAGAAATATATCCTCAGACGAATTTATTCGGTATCTCTCGCTAATGTAAACATTCTCAAGTGCTATTATCTATTTGAAAATGTTTAAAACAATTGTTATTGATTACTGTTTTTTTCCCTCGAGTATTTAATTCTTGTACGGGAGTTCCAGCAATTTGCCTTAAGGCACGATGCCATGCACCACTAGTTTTCTGCATTATGAACTAAATTAATATTCTATCATTTTCTTGTATAGTGTTAGAGTAACAACTACAATTTTTAATATAAAAATTTGAAATAAAAACAACTTTCGTCCAAAGTAGTATGATATCAACTACGTTTTTAATACAAATATTTTGTTTTGTAATAGAATGTAATGGCTTTAGTGTCTCGAGTATAAATAAATATTATTGTAAGAGCGGAGATTGGCAATTACGTTAGTCAATTACGCGCTTTCCTAGACACGCCGGCGCCTACGACAAGTGAAAGAGATGTGCTGGACCGTGTAAAACAACATTACATTTAATCTGTATGGCATTTATACATTTTTTTTCATCAACAAACAGTTGTATTCACTACTCACATGCTACTTTAAAATAAATATAAGGGATACAGGTGCTTGTTGTAACAGATTTGTTTTTAATTAATATATCTTGAAATCCGCTGATTATATTTTACGAAATAAAGATGAATAGTTGCTGTAACTATTCCTCTATCAAATCAAGTAAAAATATATACACTCAATTTCTAGTAAAAGTGCAGTGTTACAACTTACCTCGTGTTTGGGGCTAGTTGTAACATCTACCGGAGCAAGTAGTAACGACAAGAATACTTCTGATAATTCATTCTCTACTCATTTTAAGAAAATTGACTTATTTTGAAATAATTATCTTCACACATCAACACAAACTATTGTATTGTGTATTGTGTTGTAATACAAATAAAATAAAATGTTTCCTTAACACAATTTACATGTGCTCACATTTAATTTTACAAACTATATATTTCATTCAATATTCACTACTTGAATCTATACATAATTTATATATGCTACAACTGTAGCCCAAAGGTTTAGTTTCAACTAACCCCAGGTGTGGTTTTGTTACATCAATCAAGATAACTATTTATAAAGTTTAGCAATCACAAAAATTGTTACATGTCATCAAAGATTGATAAATTTCAAGCAAATTAGAATATAAAAAATTTAAAATTAGTCGATATTAATAACGCAAATCGAAATTTTATGATAGTACAATTTTATATGTCAAAAATGACGGACCTGCACAGTTCTGTTTACTGCCTACGGGATACTTAGCTATGACAATATATGCAGGACGATTTACATGCCCAATCGAGACAAAACAATATTTTAATATCCTTTAAAATGTTATTGAAGAACTGTAAAAATATCGTTACGCCGTAACTATTAATAGGCTTTCTTTAAAAACATTTTAAATGATATTTTTACAGTTCTTCAATAACATTTTAAACGATATTAAAATATTGTTTTATCTCGATTGGACAGGTAAATCGTCCTGCATAATATTCATAGCTAAGTGTCCCGTAGGCCCCCACAGTAAACAGAACTGTGCAGGTCCGTCATTTTTGACATATAAAAGTACTATCATAAAATTGCGAAAATGTTACGCCTATTTCAGATAGCCCCTAGTTCCCCTGGTATCCATCGCTCAATTGTATTTCTTTCATGATAATTTCATAAGTTGTACATTTTACTAGAAAAATTACTATTAAATATCAAAATAAAAATAATCAAATTCTTGATAAAAAATTTAATTCGATTAGATTTCGTTATATAAGACACTCGAGCCATCCATGTAATAATCAAGAATTAGATAGTGCATGATTAATTCTATTAATTATAGCAAGAAATTCAGTTCATCGCATTAGTGAGCCTTATATATATATATATATATATATATATATATATATATATATTATATATATATTTATGTATTTATATACATAAAGATATGTGTGTATGTATGTTTGAATGTGTCTAAAGTTTTCCATTAATACATCTCGAATTAGGAAATTCTATTTAATACGTAATTTTCCATTAATTAATACATATTTCCAATTACGAGGTTTTCGATTAATACATATCCAAAATTAGCGTTCTTAGTATTCATGTCGTAATTAAATCAATCATGCTCAAATCACATATTTTAAAATTATTGATGAATCTCAAGGTTCTCACTAAGTAAACTGGGAATCTTGAAGTGCATCTAGTGAGAATTTACATAACGGAAGTTAAATCTCATAACAATCTTCACACCTGCGCCTCAATTCTATTTAAACAAATATCAATTTCTCGTTAAACACAACAAATTTTCAATAACGCAAATTCAATACGGTTGAAGGCTATGAGGAAAGATGACACAGAATCTATATTTTTATTGAATTTATTTAATTGATGGAATGTAGAGAAACTCAGAAATTTCTAGTAGATGTCATTGCACACCCGAATATATTAGTGGCATTCAAATTCACGTCAGGTCGTACGCGATTTTCTACTTTAAAACCCAAATCAAGAGAATTGGGCGCTTTAAACGCGTACTTTATAATTAATAGTATAGGCCTAAATAATGTACGTGAATGCCATTGTAAACTTTTATGCAAACATGTATAAAGAGAACGACACATGTAATCAAAAGAAATCGAAAAAGAGAATTAATTGAAATATTACTCTTGATAAATGTAATATTATGAAATATGACTCAATAACTAAACCTGATATTTTGATCATATTATTATTAACATCCCGTAGGGTAAGTTACAGTAATCGCAAAAAAATCGAAAATGAAAATTTTTATATATCTTTACGTTTCAAAAGTTTTTGAACATTTTGGCATACCTTAGAAAAAATGGATGTATGTGTGTATGTGTGTGTGTGAGCGGATACAAATTTCGTCGACGATTTCGGGAACACGTGATCACCATATTAAAAACATCATTCGATCGTATTGATAAGGAGACGTGGTGATTAGTTTTGGCGAAGGCAGATCTAGCCGTTACAAAGATATGGGTCAAAAGTCTCAAAAACGGTACTCAGTTTTTAAGAGAAAGGAGCATCCGATTTTAATAATTCGAAAAACATTTTACTCGTGTTGACAAGATGAAGAACTGATTAAATTTTTGGGAAGGCAGATCTAGCGTTTATGGACTCTCAATATTTATGTTCATCAAATTATCAGATATTTTATAGAGATTTTAATAATGTGTACACATTTTGTGTAATTTTTTTGGGTTCCGTACCAAGATTTTTAATTACAGTACGGGAAGTTCTAGCAATTTGCCTTAAGGCACGATGCCATGCACCCACTAGTTTGATCAGTTCTGAGACCTTTGTGAAATCTTGCTCATTTAATTGATATAGCTGCACTGGTGTACATTCCAAAGATGTATAAACATTTTGATAAAAATCAACTTACAATGGTTAAAACTGAGAGTAAGATGAATTAATTTATAATAAACTGATTATTTCACAAGCACATTAGGATAAGAGTAACTTTAATTGATTTCATAGATATATTGTATAGATTAAACATTATCTGACGCGAGTTATCTGCAAACCATCAACATGTCAAAACATAATCTCCAAAGCTTTGCTTGACATTGTTGGTCAAAATCAGTAGTACAACTGCACTTACTTGACTAAGTGATGATATGAAAATTACATTACGTTACACAATAGTATACGGTCTATTGTATATTATTGCTTAAGTTTCCAGAGCTATGGGATTTGAATCGAAAGTTTCAGATTCGATAAGCTGAAACAGCCTGATGTCAAACAGTAGTGACATCACTTGGAAATATAGAAAGTAATATGTTTCCAAGTGAAAATAGCCCTTACCCAACATTGCTTCTCGAATAAAACAATCATCACTATCTCAAAAATTGTAATAATAAAATTCATCACATAGAGATAGGACAACCGTTTGTCCTATCAAGTCAGCACAATAGGTCACGAGACTCGATTACTATGAATTGCTGTTAAATATATATATATATATATATATAAATAATATTGTTGCATGCAACCAAATCTTTTCAGAAAAGTTCTGTACCTAATTTCATTCACCACATCACCACATCGTTCCATTCATTCATTCATTTTATATAGCAATATAGTACACATAAGTGTCAGTGTGACATAAGTAGCCATATTATATAAAATGATACTAAATGAAAATTTTTACATATCTTTACGTTTCAAGACCTCTTGAACATTTTGGCATACCTAAGAAAAAATTGATGTATGTGTGTGTGCATGAGTATGTATGTGCGGATTTAATTTTTAACAGTTCAACCGACTTGAATGATTCAAAAAACTCTCGATTGCTATTGATGGGGAGACGTACAGATTAGTTTTTCAGTCGTTTCAAAATGTCAATTTTGAGAGAACGGAGTGTATGATTTGAATGATTCAGAAAACATTTTAGTTGAATTGACAGAATGAAAAATTGGTTAAAATTTTCGGAAGACAAGTCCAGCTGAGATACAGAGGAAAAAGTTAAAAAAATTGCCATTTCGCGGTCAAAAATGATCATTAGAAATATGCACCTCAAATTATCAGATACTTTATAGAAATTTTAATAATGAGTACTAATTTTGTTTATATTTCTATGGGTTCTGGGTTTCGTATCAATGTTTATCCGTTGGAATACGACGCCGCGCTTACGCGCTTTGATATGTCATCTCTAAAGCAGCTATGCAGCATATTGCTTTGAAAAAAGTTCATTATTTCCAATATATTTAAAAAAATAAATTTTTCAAAAAGTCAATTTTTAACTTCCTGTAGGGTAAGTTACAGTAATCGCAAAAAATCGAAAATAAAAATGTTTTGAGGGTTTTCAACATTTTGGCATACCTTAGAAAAAATGATGTATGTATGTGTGTGTGTATGTGTGTATGTGTGTGTGCGAATACAAATTTTCCTCGCTTTTGGCATAAGCAGGTATAGCCGTTCCGAAGATACGGGGCAAAAGTGTTAAAACGGTAACTCAGTTTTTAAGAGAACGGATCGTCCGATTTCAATAATTCAAAAATTCATTTATTTATATTAACTGAGTGAACAACTGTTCAAATTTTTGGAAAGGCAGGTGCAACGACTTCGGAAATATGGAGGAAAAAGTAAGAAAATGAGCCATTTGGCGGTCAAAATAAACATTAGACATATGCACATCAAATAATTAGATATTTTATAGAGATTTTAACAATAGGTATAAATTTTGTTTACATTCCTATAGGTTCCATACCAATGTTTACGCGTTAGACGGCGACGCGGCGCTTACGCGCTTCGATATATTTCGTCATTATTTGCAGTTAAAGCAGTACGATTGCTTTGAAAAAAGTTCAATATTTCAGAAAAAAATCAGAGTATTAAAAAAATAAAATTTCTCTCAAAAAATCAATTTTTTTTCAATAATTTCAAAATTCTCAAAAATCTAATTCTTCAGTTTCCAAAAAATTTGAAAGGTTTTTCATACATTTTAATTTTCGGGACGTAAAAATCCAGCAATTTGCCTTAAGGCACGATGCCATGCACCACTAGTTTTTTGCAACAATTGAGAAAGCGCAGTCGCACCGAAAATCGGAAAAGCGCAGTGTCCATCCGTACCTCACACGGAGTCGGCCGCGCCGTCACAGCGAAAGAACTCGATGCGCGCGTGTGGCTGTTCCGCGCGAGCTTTGGCCACGATGAAAACTTGTGACACATATTCGGAGCCTTTTTTGTGTCAGTTTTTTTGGTATTCATTTGACTCCGAGCTATACGCCGCGGTACCGTTACATCGCACAAATGTGTTCGGAATAATCAGGTATCTTCAAAATACAGAATGTAGACTATGCCAAGTCGATCTGTTGAATATATAATACGTCTCGTTCGTACGGAATTCCACGTTAGGTGATTTTTTATGCAGGCTGATTTTTGATAAACGCTCCACGTAGTACTGATTCGTAGGCACAACTGCACCGATTCTAGTGTGAACGCGTGAATGCTGATCCGAATTACAAGTTTGCAATACAATACAATGTATTGTCCAAGATATGCATGTCATTTAAAGGCCTTTTTGCCATTCGCATTACAAGTTTACACACCACACACTAAAGGTCCGCGAGTTAAAAATTACAACTCAAAAACAAGTAAAAAGTGCCTACTTTTTAACAATAATAATTAAAAGTAAAGGGCAAAAAATGTGTAACCACGAGATAAACGGCGATGTTTGAAAATCCATAATAAAGTATTTTCTTTCGTTGTTACTTTTTTTGCTTGTGAGCACTGTTGTTTGGTTCACGAGACTAATTGTTTCATAAGCTGTACTTAGATTCAACAGTTTTCTTTATATAACCTGTGTAAAAGCTTACATGTGGGTGAGGTGAAAAAGACTAACTGAAGCTTTAGTCTGACAAAGGCGAAAACAAAAATAGTAAATAAAAAGTAAATTAATTTAAAACTAGTGGTATGTATGGCATCGTGCCTTAAGGCAAATTGGTGAAACTTCCCGTACCGTAACGAAATGATCGAGGAATATTAAATGTTTTCAAATAGATTATTATAAATAAATACTGTAATATTGTCTAATATTTATAAGAATTATATGAACTGAATTGCAAAGTTGAAAATATTTGTTTAAAGTATATTAGAACTTAAGTTAAAATTACAATTAAAATCAGAAATATTTCGATATACAAAAAAAAATCTTTTGAAAAAAAAATTTGAAAAAAAAATTTGGAAAAAAAAATTGAAACAATTTTTTTTCCAAAAGCAATTATTTTGTTAAAACAAGCAGAAAGTTCTTTGAATCATTCAAATCGGACGCTTAGTTTTCTCAAAACTGCCATTTTTTGCACATTTAGCTCTGTATCTCCGAAACCGCTGGACTTGCTTTTGCCAAAACTAATCACCCATTCTCACCGTCATTACAAATTGAATGTTTTTGGATCATTTAAATCCGATGCTCCGATCTCTCAAAAACTCGATTTCTATTTTCTGCACTCTTTGCTCCATATCTCCGAAGCGGCTGGATCTGCCTTGCCAAAAACTAATCAGCACATCTCCCTATCAATAGGAATCGAATGTTTTTTGAGCCATTCAAATCGGTTGATCCGTGCGCCCGAAAACGTGGACGAAAAAATGTATCCATACATACATACACGCACACACACATACATTTTTTCTAAGGTATGTCAAAATGTTCAGAAACCTTCAAAACGTCGAGAAATGTAAATTTTCAATTTCGATTTTTGGACGATTACAATAACTTACACTACGGGAAGTTAAAAATAATTTTAAAAGAGATACATTAAGTAAATTGTGATGTAGTTTGTTTAGTTTATACAGTATGATTACTGAACCCTACCCTATATCGTACTCAAACGTGTTAGCAAAACAATTTTTAATATTTTGCAGGCTAGAACATAGGAGCCCGTTTACTACCAGCCGAAGTTTTAATATTATCAGCTGTATCTTCAAATTATCTTTATATCATTTATAATTTTACTTTTCTTAGAATATCATTAAACGGCAAACGTAACAATGTACTATAACTTTACTATTGCTTAGTGCTTGAAGCATCATCATCATCATAGTCTATCGAGCTATGGTGAAAAAATGAGCAAGTCTCGAATGAAAGGGCTATCAAAGACCGCCGTTCGCAATTAACAAAAAAAAAAAAAATGCTTTCGATCCGTCCTCCGCTGCAATACCTGTTCGGACCTTCGGGCCATGAACTTGGAAGTCAATATCGAGGTTACGGCGGCGGACGAGCGCGCCACGACGTCTCAGTTTCGTTACTTTCAATAATACGAAGATTCAACAGTCGGATTCCCGCTAAGAATACATTAATACATAACACAACAAACAAACACAAACGCTGCCATTCATTCAGCATCCGCGAAGTAGAGACTCTCCGCGACCGAGAGACCGAGACCGGTGCATATTGCATTAAGCAAACAACGCCCGTGTACCTGTTCATAACGAGACGAGATAATCATCAATCAATGTGTGTCAGATTTAGAACTTATTTATCAACATTTGTTGTGGAAATTACATAAAAATCAAACCTTGACCTACGTCATGAGAAAAAAATCGATAAAAAAATACTTGTGTGATCTTGAGCGTTCGAAACACTTGCAATCAGATTATATATATATATATATATATATATATATACATGTAAATATTATTCGATATAATCATATTTCATTTATGGATTTAATCAATGTATATTGGAAATGTATTAAGGTATATAATTACCATCACAATATGTTTTGCCAAAGTTGATTAATAGTCTACTAATCCTTGTAATAATTTATATAAATATCATTTGTAAAGAAGATTCTAAAAATATAATTCGAACTAAATTATATTGTCCGTATTGTGTATTGTGTTATATATAAAATAGATAAAATTAATTAGACCTTTTATTTTGATGAAGTAGAAAAGTGGATAAAACTATGGAGAATAAAAGTGAATAACTCTAAATCAGTTCACGTTACTTTTACCTTACGGCAAGGTTCATGCCCCATGTTAGATTGAATGGTGATTTGGTTCCTATATCCAATGTTGTTAAATATCTGGGAATACATTTAGATAGAAAACTAACCTGCATGACCATATTCTAAAGAAGCGCCAGCAGCTTTAATTAACACCTAGGCAACTTAATTGGTTAATGGGCTGGAAATCACAAGTCACAATAGAAAATAAACTCCTAAAGACAATTATTAAACCAATATGGTCCTACGGCCAACAACTATGGGATGCGGCCAGTAATCGAACATAACTATTCTACAAAGGTTCCAAAATAACATTTTGAAAGAAATCGTGAACGCTCCAAAATATGTCACCAATTGGTTGATACATCAAGATCTCAGAATTCCAACTATAAGAAGAAATTAGTCTTTACTGCTCCAGATACAAAGCTAGTCTAAGTCGTCATCTAAACGAATTAGCGTTAGATCTGCTCAAGCCTTTACCACCAAAGCGTCTCAAAAAAGAATCTGCAAGATTTACTACCTTTTATTTTAATTTTGGCTATAAAGCGAGGCGAGGTCCAATTTGACTTTGAGCAATTATATTGTGAAAACCAAACCAATTAACAAGT
>NW_020538040.1:157005456-157052895 GCF_003426905.1 Ctenocephalides felis
AAACAATATAAATTCATAGTATAACAAATTGTTGTAACAGTGTGTTGATTAATTAACTTCCCGTAGGGTAAGTTATAGTAATCGTCCAAAAATCGAAATCAAAAATTTTTACATTTCTCGACGTTTTGAAAGGTTTCTGAACATTTGGCATACCTCAGAAAAAATGGATGTGTGTGTGTGGTGTGTGTGTGTGTGTGTGTGTGTGTGTGTTTTGTATGTCCGCGTTTTTTCGTCCACGTTTTCGGGCGCACGGATCAACCGATTTGAATGGTTTAAAAAACATTCGATTCCTATTGATAGGGAGATGTGCTGATTAGTTTTTGGCAAAGGCAGGTCCAGCCGTTACGGAGATATGGAGCAAAGAGTGCAAAAAATAGAAAGCGAATTTTTGAGAGAACGGATCAACCGATTTGAATGGTTTAAAAAACATTCGATTCTTATTGATAGGGAGATGTGCTGATTAGTTTTTGGCAAAGGTAGGCCCAGAGGTTTCGGAGTTACAGAGCTAAATTTAAAAAAATGGCTGTTTTTGAGAGAACTAAGCGTCCGATTTAAATGATTCAAAGAACTTTCTGCTTTTTTCAACAAAACAATTGATTTTGGAAAAAAAAAATTTTTGTTTCTAATTTTTTTTCAAAAAAATTTTTTTGTAATTTTGGACTAAAAATTCAAAAAATCACCCAAGCTAAGCACAGTCTAAGCGCCACTCTGGTAGAAATGTTTACGCAAGTGCGTTTAGACTGTTTGTGTACTGGAGCACTTTTCCAATTTTGTGGAAATTATTGAAAAATGTGAAAATGCCGCCAAGCTGAGCACAGTATAAGTGAAAATGTCGCACAGAATTATTTGCAAATGCGTTCAGACTGTGACTATGCGGGAGCACTTTTTCAATTTTGTGTAAATTTGGCAACTATTTTTTTTTTTTGGAATTTGATTCGAAATGAAATGGCGATTGTTAATGTTCTGGAGATCATAAATTGATTTATTTATAATTAACTTTCCATAGGGTAAGTAATCGCAAAAAAATCGAAAATGAAAATTTTTATATATCTTCACGTTTCAGAGGTTTCTGAATATGTTGGCATACCTTGGAGAAAATTGATGTATGTGTGTGTGTATGTGTGTGTGTGTGCGTGCATGTGTGTGTGTTCGGATACAAATTTTCGTCGACGATTTCGGGAACACGGATGAAGCAATTTGAATAATTCAAAAAACATTCTAGCCGTTCCGGAGATACGGGGCAAAAAGGGCCAAAAACGGTAACTTAGTTTTTAAGAGAACGGAGCATTCGATTTGTATAGTTCAAAAAACATTTTACTTGCATTATCAAGATGAAGATTTGATCAAATTTTCATGAAGATAGGACTAGCGGTTTCGGAGATCTAGTAAAAAAAACTAAAAAAAATAACATTTGGCGGTCAACAATAATCATTAGACATTAGACATATGCATATCAAATTATCAGATATTTTATTAAGAATTTTACAATAAGTATAAGTTTTGTTTACATTCCTATGGGTTCCGTACCATTGTTTTTCTGTTAGACAGCGACGCGGCGCTTACGCGCTTTATATTTTGTCTCTATGCAGTTAAAGCAGTACGATTGCTTTGAAAAAAAGTTCAGATCTTCTAAAATATATCAAAATGAAGATAACATTTTTTCCAAAAAAAAATTTTTATAAAAAAAATTGTTTAAAAATTTTTTTTTAAAAAAAAATTTTATTTTCAAAAAAAGTAATTTTTTGTCCAATTTAAAATTTCTAAAAAATCTTATTTTTTCGAAGTAAAATTTTTTCAAAAATGTTAATCGTTTTTAAAAAAACAATAATTTTTGGTACGGGAAGTTCCAGCAATTTGCCTCAAGGCACGATGCCTTAATTGCCTTAAGACAGAATTCCACTTACAGCTAGTTATATATTATTATTATGTGTAGCATTAAAGCGCTTGCTTTTTTAATCAAATTATTATTTTTTTAATTATAACAAGTCTATTGGACAAGATTAACTTTTATAGACATGATTACATCATAATTTGATATCAATATCATCGTCGTTAAAAAAATTCTAATGTAGGGTAGAGTGAGGCCTAAAGGTCCGCGGGTATAAAGGACCACCTCCAATATCTGAAAAATAAGTTAAGTTATTAAAACCAATATTTGAAGCTAGAGGGAAAAAGATGTATAACCTTAATTCTTACGATCTCGCTATTTTTTTTTTTTTTTTTTTTTTTTTTTTTTTTTTTTTTTTTTTCTATTGGGAGATAAACGGCAATGTTTAAAACTCCATTACAAAAGTATTTTCTGTTGTTGTTATTGTTTTGCTTTGATGAGTACTGCTGTTTTGTTTGCGAGACCTTAATATGATTTTTATGTATATGTTATTTAATTGTTTTATAAGATGTTAATTTTCCCTTCAATTAGATTTTTTATTTAACCAACAAGTTTTGTATATATAACCTCTATAAGAGCTTACATGTGGGTGGGGTAAAATGAATCAACTGAACCTTTATCCTGGCAAAGGTGTAAACAATAAAAAACAGTAAATAAAAAGTAAATTAAGATAAAAAAATAAGTTTGCAAGAGATAAGTTAAATGAATAGTTATTACAACTTGGCTAATTGTTATTTCTGGCGAAATACCAGACCAAGGTTTATAGTGTTAGTTAAAATGCACCTATGAAATTTATATTTGGCATTGGTTATATTTTTTTTTATTTGCATAGGTTTATTGCCGATCAAAATAATAATAATTTTTCAAGACGATATGCTGGGTGTACATTTAAGAGATTATCTCCTATGAAATATTTAATTTTTTTATTTTTTGACATTTTATTTAAGATCGTATGGCCATTTTTTTTCAATCTTCGAGTAGGAGATTCCTCGCTTAATTCTTTTAAATATTTGTTTGGGTGACCTGGTAATTTTTCGTGGTATTTTTTGCTCCTTTCTTTGCATTAGTTATATAGCTATTATTTTGTAAAATCTCTTTTAAATTAAAAATAAGACATAGGACCAATTTGCCGCCTGGTTGTTCCATTTTACCTCGCTTATGGGGGAACCAAGTGACAAATTTTTGAAAAACAGCAAAAAATACATTTCTACAGTGATGAATAAGCTGAGAATTTTACTGAACATAGTCAGATAGTTACTTGTTAATTGGTTTGGTTTTCACAATATAATTGCTCAAAGTCAAATTGGACCTCGCCTCGCTTTATAGCCAAAATTAAAATAAAAGGTAGTAAATCATTGCAGATTCTTTTTTTTGAGACGCTTTGGTGGTAAAGGCTTGAGCAGATCTAACGCTAATTCGTTTAGATGACGACTTAGACTAGCTTTGTATCTGGAGCAGTAAAGACTAATTTCTTCTTCTATAGTTGGAATTCTGAGATCTTGATGTATCAACCAATTGGTGACATATTTTGGAGCGTTCACGATTTCTTTCAAAATGTTATTTTGGAACCTTTGTAGAATAGTTATGTTCGATTTACTGGCCGCATCCCATAGTTGTTGGCCGTAGGACCATATTGGTTTAATAATTGTCTTTAGGAGTTTATTTTCTATTGTGACTTGTGATTTCCAGCCCATTAACCAATTAAGTTGCCTAGGTGTTAATTAAAGCTGCTGGCGCTTCTTTAGAATATGTTCATGCCAGGTTAGTTTTCTATCTAAATGTATTCCCAGATATTTAACAACATTGGATATAGGAACCAAATCACCATTCAATCTAACATGGGGCATGAACCTTGCCGTAAGGTAAAAGTAACGTGAACTGATTTAGAGTTATTCACTTTTATTCTCCATAGTTTTATCCACTTTTCTACTTCATCAAAATAAAAGGTCTAATTAATTTTATCTATTTTATATATAACACAATACACAATACGGACAATATAATTTTAGTTCGAATTATATTTTTAGAATCTTCTTTACAAATGATATTTATATAAATTATTACAAGGATTAGTAGACTATTAATCAACTTTGGCAAAACATATTGTGATGGTAATTATATACCTTAATACATTTCCAATATACATTGATTAAATCCATTAAATGAAATATGATTATATACGAATAAATATTTACATGTATATATATATATATATATATATATATATATATCTGATTGCAAGTGTTTCGAACGCTCAAGATCACACAAGTATTTTTTTATCGATTTTTTTCTCATGACGTAGGTCAAGGTTTGATTTTTATGTAATTTCCACAACAAACTGTTGATAAATAAGTTCTAAATCTGACACACATTTGATTGATGATTATCTCGTCTCGTTATGAACAGGTACGGGCGTTGTTTGCTTAATGCAATATGCACCGGTCTCGGTCTCTCGGTCGCGGAGAGTCTCTACTTCGCGGATGCTGAATGAATGGCAGCGTTTGTGTTTGTTTGTTGTGTTATGTATTAATGTATTCTTAGCCGGGAATCCGACTGTTGAATCTTCGTATTATTGAAAGTAACGAAACTGAGACGTCGTGGCGCGCTCGTTCCGCCGCCGTAACCTCGATATTGACTTCCAAGTTCATGGCCCGAAGGTCCGAACAGGTATTGCAGCGGAGGACGGATCGAAAGCATTTTTTTTTTTTTGTTAATTGCGAACGGCGGTCTTTGATAGCCCTTTCATTCGAGACTTGCTCATTTTTTCACCATAGCTCGATAGACTATGATGATGATGATGCTTCAAGCACTAAGCAATAGTAAAAGTTATAGTACATTGTTACGTTTGCCGTTTAATGATATTCTAAGAAAAGTAAAATTATAAATGATATAAAGATAATTTGAAGATACAGCTGATAATATTAAAACTTCGGCTGGTAGTAACCGGGCTCCTATGTTCTAGCCTGCAAAATATTAAAAATTGTTTTGCTAACACGTTTGAGTACGATATAGGGTAGGGTTCAGTAATCATACTGTATAAACTAAACAAACTACATCACAATTTACTTAATGTATCTCTTTTAAAATTATTTTTAACTTCCCGTAGTGTAAGTTATTGTAATCGTCCAAAAATCGAAATTGAAAATTTTTACATTTCTCGACGTTTTGAAGGTTTCTGAACATTTTGACATACCTTAGAAAAAATGTATGTGTGTGTGCGTGTATGTATGTATGGATACATTTTTTCGTCCACGTTTTCGGGCGCACGGATCAACCGATTTGAATGGCTCAAAAAACATTCGATTCCTATTGATAGGGAGATGTGCTGATTAGTTTTTGGCAAAGGCAGATCCAGCCGCTTCGGAGATATGGAGCAAAGAGTGCAGAAAATAGAAATCGAGTTTTTGAGAGATCGGAGCATCGGATTTAAATGATCCAAAAACATTCAATTTGTAATGACGGTGAGAATGGGTGATTAGTTTTTGGCAAAAGCAAGTCCAGCGGTTTCGGAGATACAGAGCTAAATGTGCAAAAAATGGCAGTTTTTGAGAAAACTAAGCGTCCGATTTGAATGATTCAAAGAACTTTCTGCTTGTTTTAACAAAATAATTGCTTTTGGAAAAAAAATTGTTTCAATTTTTTTTTCCAAATTTTTTTTTTCAAATTTTTTTTTCAAAAGATATTTTTTTTTGTATATCGAAAATATTTCTGATTTTAATTGTAATTTTAACTTAAGTTCTAATATACTTTAAACAAATATTTTCAACTTTGCAATTCAGTTCATATAATTCTTATAAATATTAGACAATATTACAGTATTTATTTATAATAATCTATTTGAAAACATTTAATATTCCTCGATCATTTCGTTACGGTACGGGAAGTTTCACCAATTTGCCTTAAGGCACGATGCCATACATACCACTAGTTTTAAATTTAATTTACTTTTTTATTTACTATTTTTGTTTTCGCCTTTGTCAGACTAAAGCTTCAGTTAGTCTTTTTCACCTCACCCACATGTAAGCTTTTACACAGGTTATATAAAGAAAACTGTTGAATCTAAGTACAGCTTATGAAACAATTAGTCTCGTGAACCAAACAACAGTGCTCACAAGCAAAAAAAGTAACAACGAAAGAAAATACTTTATTATGGATTTTCAAACATCGCCGTTTATCTCGTGGTTACACATTTTTTGCCCTTTACTTTTAATTATTATTGTTAAAAAGTAGGCACTTTTTACTTGTTTTTGAGTTGTAATTTTTAACTCGCGGACCTTTAAGTGTGTGTGTGTAAAACTTGTAATGCGAATGGCAAAAAGGCCTTTAAATGACATGCATATCTTGGACAATACATTGTATTGTATTGCAAACTTGTAATTCGGATCAGCATTCACGCGTTCACACTAGAATCGGTGCAGTTGTGCCTACGATATCAGTACTACGTGGAGCGTTTATCAAAAATTCAGCCTGCATAAAAAATCACCTAACGTGGAATTCCGTACGAACGAGACGTATTATATATTCAACAGATCGACTTGGCATAGTCTACATTCTGTATTTTGAAGATACCTGATTATTTCCGAACACATTTGTGCGATGTAACGGTACCGCGGCGTATAGCTCGGAGTCAAATGAATACCACAAAAAACTGACACAAAAAAGGCTCCGAATATGTGTCACAAGTTTTCATCGTGGCCAAAGCTCGCGCGGAACAGCCACACGCGCGCATCGAGTTCTTTCGCTGTGACGGCGCGGCCGACTCCGTGTGAGGTACGGATGGACACTGCGCTTTTCCGATTTTCGGTGCGACTGCGCTTTCTCAATTGTTGCAAAAAACTAGTGGTGCATGGCATCGTGCCTTAAGGCAAATTGCTGGATTTTTACGTCCCGAAAATTAAAATGTATGAAAAACCTTTCAAATTTTTTGGAAACTGAAGAATTAGATTTTTGAGAATTTTGAAATTATTGAAAAAAATTGATTTTTTTGAGAAATTTTATTTTTTTAATACTCTGATTTTTTTCTGAAATATTGAACTTTTTTCAAAGCAATCGTACTGCTTTAACTGCATAATGACGAAATATATCGAAGCGCGTAAGCGCCGCGTCGCCGTCTAACGCGTAAACATTGGTATGGAACCTATAGGAATGTAAACAAAATTTATACCTATTGTTAAAATCTCTATAAAATATCTAATTATTTGATGTGCATATGTCTAATGTTTATTTTTGACCGCCAAATGGCTCATTTTCTTACTTTTTCCTCCATATTTCCGAAGTCGTTGCACCTGCCTTTCCAAAAATTTGAACAGTTGTTCACTCAGTTAATATAAATAAATGAATTTTTGAATTATTGAAATCGGACGATCCGTTCTCTTAAAAACTGAGTTACCGTTTTAACACTTTTTGCCCCGTATCTTCGGAACGGCTATACCTGCTTATGCCAAAAGCGAGGAAAATTTGTATTCGCACACACACATACACACATACACACACACATACATACATCAATTTTTTCTAAGGTATGCCAAAATGTTCAGAAAACCCTCAAAACATTTTTATTTTCGATTTTTTTGCGATTACTGTAACTTACCCTACAGGAAGTTAAAAATTGACTTTTTTGAAAAATTTATTTTTTTAAATATATTGGAAATAATGAACTTTTTTCAAAGCAATATGCTGCATAGCTGCTTTAGAGATGACATATCAAAGCGCGTAAGCGCGGCGTCGTATTCCAACGGATAAACATTGATACGAAACCCAGAACCCATAGAAATATAAACAAAATTAGTACTCATTATTAAAATTTCTATAAAGTATCTGATAATTTGAGGTGCATATTTCTAATGATCATTTTTGACCGCGAAATGGCAATTTTTTTAACTTTTTCCTCTGTATCTCAGCTGGACTTGTCTTCCGAAAATTTTAACCAATTTTTCATTCTGTCAATTCAACTAAAATGTTTTCTGAATCATTCAAATCATACACTCCGTTCTCTCAAAATTGACATTTTGAAACGACTGAAAAACTAATCTGTACGTCTCCCCATCAATAGCAATCGAGAGTTTTTTGAATCATTCAAGTCGGTTGAACTGTTAAAAATTAAATCCGCACATACATACTCATGCACACACACATACATCAATTTTTTCTTAGGTATGCCAAAATGTTCAAGAGGTCTTGAAACGTAAAGATATGTAAAAATTTTCATTTAGTATCATTTTATATAATATGGCTACTTATGTCACACTGACACTTATGTGTACTATATTGCTATATAAAATGAATGAATGAATGGAACGATGTGGTGATGTGGTGAATGAAAATAAGTACAGAACTTTTCTGAAAAGATTTGGTTGCATGCAACAATATTATTTATATATATATATATATATTTAACAGCAATTCATAGTAATCGAGTCTCGTGACCTATTGTGCTGACTTGATAGGACAAACGGTTGTCCTATCTCTATGTGATGAATTTTATTATTACAATTTTTGAGATAGTGATGATTGTTTTATTCGAGAAGCAATGTTGGGTAAGGGCTATTTTCACTTGGAAACATATTACTTTCTATATTTCCAAGTGATGTCACTACTGTTTGACATCAGGCTGTTTCAGCTTATCGAATCTGAAACTTTCGATTCAAATCCCATAGCTCTGGAAACTTAAGCAATAATATACAATAGACCGTATACTATTGTGTAACGTAATGTAATTTTCATATCATCACTTAGTCAAGTAAGTGCAGTTGTACTACTGATTTTGACCAACAATGTCAAGCAAAGCTTTGGAGATTATGTTTTGACATGTTGATGGGTTTGCAGATAACTCGCGTCAGATAATGTTTAATCTATACAATATATCTATGAAATCAATTAAAGTTACTCTTATCCTAATGTGCTTGTGAAATAATCAGTTTATTATAAATTAATTCATCTTACTCTCAGTTTTAACCATTGTAAGTTGATTTTTATCAAAAATGTTTATACATCTTTGGAATGTACACCAGTGCAGCTATATCAATTAAATGAGCAAGATTTCACAAAGGTCTCAGAACTGATCAAACTAGTGGGGTGCATGGCATCGTGCCTTAAGGCAAATTGCTAGAACTTCCCGTACTGTAATTAAAAATCTTGGTACGGAACCCAAAAAAAATTACACAAAATGTGTACACATTATTAAAATCTCTATAAAATATCTGATAATTTGATGAACATAAATATTGAGAGTCCATAAACGCTAGATCTGCCTTCCCAAAAATTTAATCAGTTCTTCATCTTGTCAACACGAGTAAAATGTTTTTCGAATTATTAAAATCGGATGCTCCTTTCTCTTAAAAACTGAGTACCGTTTTTGAGACTTTTTGACCCATATCTTTGTAACGGCTAGATCTGCCTTCGCCAAAACTAATCACCACGTCTCCTTATCAATACGAATCGAATGTTTTTTGAATTATTCAAATCGGTTGATCAGTGTTCCCGAAATCGTCGACGAAAATTTGTATCCGCTCACACACACACATACACACATACATCCATTTTTTCTAAGGTATGCCAAAATGTTCAAAAACTTTTGAAACGTAAAGATATATAAAAATTTTCATTTTCGATTTTTTTGCGATTACTGTAACTTACCCTACGGGATGTTAATAATAATATGATCAAAAATATCAGGTTTAGTTATTGAGTCATATTTCATAATATTACATTTATCAAGAGTAATATTTCAATTAATTCTCTTTTTCGATTTCTTTTGATTACATGTGTCGTTCTCTTTATACATGTTTGCATAAAAGTTTACAATGGCATTCACGTACATTATTTAGGCCTATACTATTAATTATAAAGTACGCGTTTAAAGCGCCCAATTCTCTTGATTTGGGTTTTAAAGTAGAAAATCGCGTACGACCTGACGTGAATTTGAATGCCACTAATATATTCGGGTGTGCAATGACATCTACTAGAAATTTCTGAGTTTCTCTACATTCCATCAATTAAATAAATTCAATAAAAATATAGATTCTGTGTCATCTTTCCTCATAGCCTTCAACCGTATTGAATTTGCGTTATTGAAAATTTGTTGTGTTTAACGAGAAATTGATATTTGTTTAAATAGAATTGAGGCGCAGGTGTGAAGATTGTTATGAGATTTAACTTCCGTTATGTAAATTCTCACTAGATGCACTTCAAGATTCCCAGTTTACTTAGTGAGAACCTTGAGATTCATCAATAATTTTAAAATATGTGATTTGAGCATGATTGATTTAATTACGACATGAATACTAAGAACGCTAATTTTGGATATGTATTAATCGAAAACCTCGTAATTGGAAATATGTATTAATTAATGGAAAATTACGTATTAAATAGAATTTCCTAATTCGAGATGTATTAATGGAAAACTTTAGACACATTCAAACATACATACACACATATCTTTATGTATATAAATACATATAATATATATAATATATATATATATATATATATATATATATATATATATATATAAGGCTCACTAATGCGATGAACTGATTTCTTGCTATAATTAATAGAATTAATCATGCACTATCTAATTCTTGATTATTACATGGATGGCTCGAGTGTCTTATATAACGAAATCTAATCGAATTAAATTTTTTATCAAGAATTTGATTATTTTTATTTTGATATTTAATAGTAATTTTTCTAGTAAAATGGTACAACTTATGAAATTATCATGAAAGAAATACAATTGAGCGATGGATACCAGGGGAACTAGGGGCTATCTGAAATAGGCGTAACATTTTCGCAATTTTATGATAGTACTTTTATATGTCAAAAATGACGGACCTGCACAGTTCTGTTTACTGTGGGGGCCTACGGGACACTTAGCTATGACAATATTATGCAGGACGATTTACCTGTCCAATCGAGATAAAACAATATTTTAATATCGTTTAAAATGTTATTGAAGAACTGTAAAAATATCATTTAAAATGTTTTTAAAGAAAGCCTATTAATAGTTACGGCGTAACGATATTTTTACAGTTCTTCAATAACATTTTAAAGGATATTAAAATATTGTTTTGTCTCGATTGGGCATGTAAATCGTCCTGCATAATATTGTCATAGCTAAGTATCCCGTAGGCAGTAAACAGAACTGTGCAGGTCCGTCATTTTTGACATATAAAATTGTACTATCATAAAATTTCGATTTGCGTTATTAATATCGACTAATTTTAAATTTTTTATATTCTAATTTGCTTGAAATTTATCAATCTTTGATGACATGTAACAATTTTTGTGATTGCTAAACTTTATAAATAGTTATCTTGATTGATGTAACAAAACCACACCTGGGGTTAGTTGAAACTAAACCTTTGGGCTACAGTTGTAGCATATATAAATTATGTATAGATTCAAGTAGTGAATATTGAATGAAATATATAGTTTGTAAAATTAAATGTGAGCACATGTAAATTGTGTTAAGGAAACATTTTATTTTTATTTGTATTACAACACAATACACAATACAATAGTTTGTGTTGATGTGTGAAGATAATTATTTCAAAATAAGTCAATTTTCTTAAAAATGAGTAGAGAATGAATTATCAGAAGTATTCTTGTCGTTACTACTTGCTCCGGTAGATGTTACAACTAGCCCCAAACACGAGGTAAGTTGTAACACTGCACTTTTACTAGAAATTGAGTGTATATATTTTTACTTGATTTGATAGAGGAATAGTTACAGCAACTATTCATCTTTATTTCGTAAAAATATAATCAGCGGATTTCAAGATATATTAATTAAAAACAAATCTGTTACAACAAGCACCTGTATCCCTTATATTTATTTTAAAGTAGCATGTGAGTAGTGAATACAACTGTTTGTTGATGAAAAAAAATGTATAAATGCCATACAGATTAAATGTAATGTTGTTTTACACGGTCCAGCACATCTCTTTCACTTGTCGTAGGCGCCGGCGTGTCTAGGAAAGCGCGTAATTGACTAACGTAATTGCCAATCTCCGCTCTTACAATAATATTTATTTATACTCGAGACACTAAAGCCATTACATTCTATTACAAAACAAAATATTTGTATTAAAAACGTAGTTGATATCATACTACTTTGGACGAAAGTTGTTTTTATTTCAAATTTTTATATTAAAAATTGTAGTTGTTACTCTAACACTATACAAGAAAATGATAGAATATTAATTTAGTTCATAATGCAGAAAACTAGTGGTGCATGGCATCGTGCCTTAAGGCAAATTGCTGGAACTTCCCGTACAAGAATTAAATACTCGAGGGAAAAAAACAGTAATCAATAACAATTGTTTTAAACATTTTCAAATAGATAATAGCACTTGAGAATGTTTACATTAGCGAGAGATACCGAATAAATTCGTCTGAGGATATATTTCTTACGATCAGAATAACGCATTTGAAATCTGTACATTTTCAAACTGAATTGCAAAATTTAATATTCATGTTTGAAATATAAAACGTTGTATATTTTTGAAAATTTGGAAAAAAAAATCTGAAAATTTTGAAATTTGCTTTAACCGTATTATATAAACTTTAAACATTAACAATCTTGGTACAGAAGCCAACAAAATTGTAACAAAATTAGTACTTATTTTTAAAAACTTTATCAAATATCTGATAATTTGATGTGCATATGACTAATGATCATTTTTGACCGCCAAATATGATTTTTTTTTACTATTTTCTCTGTATCTTCGAAATCGCTAGACCTGCCTTACCAAAAATTACATCAATTCTTTATTTCGTCAATGCAATGTAAGTAAAATGTTTTTTGAATCATTCAAATCGGATATTCCGTTATCTCAAACCCAGAATTACCGTTTTTGGAACTTTTTGCCTCGTATCTTTGAAACGGCTAGACCTGTCTTCGCCAAAAACTAATCAGCACGTCTCTTTATCAATAAGAATCGAATGTTTTTAGAATCATTTAAATCAGTAAATTTGTGCGCCCGAAATCGTGGACAAAAAATTGTATCCAAACATACATACACACAGTATGTATGTAGTATACAATATAGTGTTAGTAGTCCAGTTTTTCTTAGGTATTGTAAAATGTTTAGAAACCTTCAAAACGTAAAGATATGCAAAGTTTTTTATTTTTGATATTTTTGCGATTACTATAACTTATCCTACGGGATGTTAATAATCTTATTATTTTAACGAGCTGTTGTGGTCGCATCGTATATTATATCAGTCCTTTAAATTGTATTTATAATCTTATGAGTTATTTCGTTATTTTTAATTTCTAATTGAATAAAAACTAGTGGTACATTGCATTGCGCCTTGAAAAATAACTGGTACTTTCCGTACCGTAACTTAAAAGCTTTAAAAACTGAAAAAAATAGATTTTTGACAATTTTTAATACAGATCGGCTTTTTTGAAAGATACTAACCTTTTTAGAAGCCTTGTGGATTTTCGACTTTTTTGAAAATGTTGAAAACCATTCAAGTCGGTTGAACCATACTTTTATGATAAAAATAGTGAGCTTTCAAAAAATGCCAATTTGTTTCCTCATCCCGGTTTTGGAATGTGGCGGTTTTTTCGTGTCATCGTGCGAAAGCGGCTTGCCGAAGCTGCGTTCAAAATTATTGACGAGCCAATTTGGGTCATGTAAACATATGCACAGGCATTACTGTAATGCGCCTTCATTCTCGTATGTTTTAATGTATTCGAACGCTAAATTATCGATGTGCGTTGCTTGTGAATAACAATAATTATTAGCCGCTCATTCACATTCAAAGCCCAAAACTCGGAACAAATCTGAAAGGCGCTTAGAGGAGGCGGCTGAGGGATTTGTCAGAAGAAAATTATGCACGTCTCATTATTAAGATTTATAGATATTTTGAGAACATTGACAATATATTATGCTATATAGCTTTGTAAACACTGCTTTATTTGTAGATGATCATCATAACATAGGAATATCATATAAACTATTATAGTAGGTTATGCACTTTATGCTGCATGAGGGCTTAAGTAGGAGAGATGGTGTTATATACTCTCACAAAATGATCTGGGATCTGATTCCATCATTCGCATCATAACACTGAACACTGTCCTATGTTGGATTGAAATCAAATCAATTTATAGAGTTTGATCACTGACGGCTGGAGGGTAAAACTATCATCCTATAAGTTTTTAAGTGATCTATCGAGTTTGGTCTCTACGATATAGAAGGCATTGGTAAAATTGTCACCCTATAAGTTTTTAAATGAAGAAAATTCGAAGTGGTAAATCTGATTCGGGCGATGTAGAGATGCATCTAACAAATTTCAAATTTTATTGTCCCATTCAACATCAAATGTGACACGATAATAACTATGTAGTTGCTTCATGTTAGAAATGAACGTATTATTGTAAAATCCGATTTTTCTTGAAAGATTAATTTTATTTGAACATTTCTTAAGGGAATACGACAGTTCGTTAAAATCAGTTATTTAAATTTTTGCAAAATATTATAAGAGTATATTATTTTATCTTGACTTCATAAAAGTAGCCACCAGTCAAAACTGACTTTGTAAAGTAGCCTGAAGTCAAACCGTTAATTATTTTTTACCTTCCCGAAGGGTAGTTATAGTAATGGGCCGAAAATCAAAAATGAAAATTTTTGCATTACTCGGCGTGTTGAAGGTTTCTGAACATTTTGGCATACCTCAGAAAAAATGGATGTGTGTGTGTGTTTTGTATGTCTGCATTTTTTCGTCCACGTTTTCAGCCGCACGGATTAACCGATTTGAATGGTTCAAAAAGCATTCGATTCCTATTGATAGAGAGATGTGCTGATTAGTTTTTAGCAAAAGCAGATCCAACCGTTACGGTGATACGGTAAAGAGTGCAGAATATACAAATCGAGTTTTTGAGAGAGCGGAGTATCCGATTTGACTGGTCTAAAATATATTCAATTTGTAATGATTAGGAGAAGAGGTGATTAGTTTTTGGCAGAGGCAGGTCCAGCCATTTCAAAGATACACAGCTAAATATGCAAAAATGGCAGTTTTTGAAAGAACTAAGCGTCCGATTTGAATGATTCAAAGGACTTTGCTTGTTTCAACAAAATAATTGCTTTTGAAAAAAAAAATTTGTCTCAATTTTTTTTTCAATTTTCTGTTGCATATCGAAAATAATTTAGATTTTAATTTTAATTCTGACTAAAGTTCTAATATATAACTAATATTTTCAACTTTGCAATTCAGTTTAAATAATTCTTATAAATATTAGACGATGTTACAATATTTATAAAAATCTATATGAAAACATTTAATATTCCTCGATCATTTCATTACGGTACGGGAAGTTCCAGCAATTTGCCTTAAGGCACGATGCCATACACCACCAGTTATTTTGTTTATTAGAATGCAACACAGTACAAAATATCCATTCTCAAAAATATTATTAATGAGTTAGCGGTTTATAAAAAAATATGATACAAATTTCAAATTTACACTTTTCATTCATGAATTTTCTTTTCGTATTATTATATTTTATTTTAAATGTGTTCTCTAGAACGCGCCGTCTAACCTAGAAAGTGGAGTATCTCTGTTGTAAAAGTGTACAATGCTCTCTAGGTCCATAATAGCACAAGACAGTAAAATTGTCTGGAATTTAACTATTTCCTTAGATATGACCGTTTCCGTTTTGTGATCGAATCGCACAGCTTTCAAAATTTCGATTCTCGTTTTGATGTCATCACTGAAACTTATATTAAATCGAACGTTTATGAGTAATGGTGTATTTTTTATTAATAGAATGTAAATTTATGTTGTAGTCAGGCAATATTATTTTTTTGAAAATAAGAAGTTACTTTCCGAAGGAGATGTTAATGATTTTGCCAAATAATCCGGTTTGTTAATTTTATATTTTTTGGCGTTTCAAATCATTCTGAATCGTTTGTCACTGAAATTGGAATATGGGGTATGTGGGTGTAGGTTAATCAAAATTTTAGTTTCCGTTCTAAAAAACGCTGCACCTATTTCAAAAATTTGAAAGCCATTTGATTAAACTCGATCAGAAATCTTGGTTATAATTGGCTGAGCCGTTTCTTTAAAATTAGTAAATAAGTTTTTAATTTTTCTTCCGCGTCCAAATTAAAAATTTTGACCCGATTTTAAAAATTCAAAATCTGTTGACAATATATCAGTTGCGAACACTGTGGATTAGCTTCAGGTAAAGATCAGCTGAGCCGTTTTTTTTGACGGTCTTGATGTAATTTTCAAGTTAATACAGTTTATGGTCTAAATTTCATAAAATATTATAGGCCTACGAAAAGTGGTTTAATTATACAATTTCATTTAAGTTTGGTATAATGTACTGTGTCAATATTTGAATTATTTTGTCACATTTGGCAATTTTGAAATTTTTATTTCTACAATTTTAAATGTTGTTGTTATTTTATGTATAAAATGCCTGATCGCACAGCAGACACATGACACTGTGACAGTATTTAGTAGCATTTTGCATGAAAACTGGAACGTAACATAGCCTTGCCATAACATTGGTATATTTTTCGGCAGAATCGATCTATATTTGTTTTTAAAGTAGTAGACTGAGATCAGTGGATATTTATATAGTTGTTTACACATATTAAGTTTGTTTTACACATATCGGGAAGTTTCTGCAACTTGCTTTAAATGTCACTTATATTTAGTTTTTCTGTAGCATTACGAAAAATGTGGAAAGGTGTAGGAAATAGCTAACAAATGTCGTTAAACTAATATAATAAAATACAACTGCCGAGTATTGTTTGAAAAATAAGCACTTTAACCCTTTCGCTACGAATGTCGTCTATAGACGACATTCGTGTAACGAGCTCTGTGTACGGATGCCATCCATGGACGACATGTATAAGTTAAACTATTAAGAATACTAGTTTTTTATTGTAATTTCTAATTCAATAGAATCGTAAAATTGCAATAAACATATTTTGAACTGCATTTAAATAAAAGGCCATATTAAAGATGGATGAGAGCAGATGATAAGTTTCAGAGAAAAAATAATCATAAGAAAATGAACAAATTAGGATATAATTTTTAGAACTGCTGCGATTATATTACCGTATTTACTTTGATCGTGTAAAAAATATTGCGTAGGTCGCTGACAAAAACATTAACGAATATATCCAAATTACCGTCATGATTATGTCGATTTCGCCATTCAACTTTTTATTATTATTTACACACTATCGATTAGTACAGCTTTTTTGTTCGCCAACATTATTGATAATATTGCATAAGTGTGCGTTTGAGTATTTACTAGAATCAGAGCAGCGCATTACATTTTCAGGTGGTCATAAATATATAACTACCAGATTAATGCTAATAATACTGAATCTACTAACTTACTTAAATTTAAATAATTTTTTTTTAAATGTTATTACACATTTTAAATTTTTTATTACATATTAAATAAATATTTCTGTTTTTGCTTAAGAAAGAACCTGTAAATTTAATTAACAACTGAAATATACGATTTCAACAATTTATTTACTGTATTAACAATCTTATAACTTACAATCTTATTCTAATGTTTTTTTAATTATAATATTTTAGCAATGTAGTAGTGTTTTATAATATTGATTTTAAGATATTTTCAAACTATTAAATTATTTTTAAAAACATATATAGATCGATTCTGCTGAAAAATATGCCAATGTTATGGCAAGGCTATGTTACGTTCCAATTTTTATACAAAATGCTACTAAATGCTTGTCAGATGCAACGAGACATATCTCAAAGATGCAGTTATGATAAGATCGTTTTTTGATCGTTTTCTACGTTAGATTTTCTACTAAAACGCCTGACTGCACAGCAACCAATAGGATGTTAACGGTTTTTAGTACCACTTTATATGAAAACTGCTACATAACATAGCCTTGCCATAACATTGGTCTATTTTACGGTATAATAGGCCCCATAATATACTTAAAACAATTATAATTTTTGTCAGCATTCTGCGGTGAAAATATTCGCCTGATTTGCAGCTATTTTAAAATTCATCACTTGAACGTTTTCTAATAGTGATTATAGAATATCTTCATCTTTATCTTAAAATACTTATTAAATTATTTGAACAATATATAATTATATATATTAAAAATATTATTATTTTTCAAACAATTATAATTTTTATCTACATTGTGCAGATAAAATATTCGCCTGCTCTACAGCTACATTTTTTAATCCGTTACTCGTATGTCTTGTAATACTCTCATTCAGGCGTTCGAAAAGCTTTTATATCTAATTTTATCTTCATAACTTCGTTACTGAATTACAAGTCGAAATTACTAAATTAATACTAAATGAAAATCGCATCAACATTTGAATTGAAGCAAAATAATTGTTTTTTTTTTTTAATTTGTTTCGCAATGAAACTGGAATATTCTTAATTACTGAAATTTAATAATATAATAATAATAATAATATATATACAATAGAACCTCGTTAAAACGATCTTGCTCTATACAAATTTCCGCATAATACGCTACTTCACGCCTGTATTTGCACTTTTAAACCTATTATTCCAATCTCGCCTAATATGCTCTTAAGACGCGATTTTGGCCCGGTCTATTTAAAATCGTTTTAACAGGGTTTTACTATAAGGTAGGACGAGGCATTATTGTTCATTTTGATTTTACGCAATTATATTGTGCAAAACCAAATCAATTATATCACAACAAATTACACATAACAAACACACAACATTCTGACTATATTCAGGAAAGCTCCCATCATTGAAGAAATGTGTTTTTCAAGTCACCTAGTTCTTTTTACCCCATTGGCGAGGCAAATTCGGATAGCCAGTATGCCAACAGGTCTTATTCTTATTTTTAATTTTGAAGGGATTTTACGAAATAATAGCTACATTATTCAACCAATGCAAAATATAAATTTTATTGCTATATTTTTTACAGAGATAACACTGTATTTAACCTTGATCTGGTATTTTGTCATAAATATTCAGCAGCAGAGTTGGTATAATTATTTACTTAAATATATATCTTGTAAAATTGCTTTTTTAACTTAATTTACTTTTTTGTTCACTATTTTTTTATTGTCTACATCTTGGCCAGGGTAAAGGTTCAGTTGAACCTTTTTGCCCCACGTTTAAACTTTTATAGAGGTTATATAAACAGAGCGGCTGTATCGAACTTAAAATTAGCAGTACATCTTATAATACAATTAAATATGTACTTAAAAATCGAAAGGTCTCGAAAACTAAACGACATTGCTCTCAACCTAAAAAATAAAGAAAATAAAATAAAAGACAACTAAAGAAAATACTTTTGGTATGGATTTTAAACATTGCCGTTTATTTTACAATAGAAACGTCGTAAGAAACAAGGTGATGGCTGGTTATACATCTTTTTTCCTCTACTTTCAAATATTGTGGTTAAAAAAAATCGTAATATAACTTGTTTTTGGGTTATCGGTGGTGGATCTTTCTACCCGTGGACCTTTAAGATCCCATTTTAATTTATATATAATATATTAACAATTTTTTAAATAAAGTGGAGCATTGAAATTGATTCAATGAATTCTTTCTACGCATAATCACATATTAGAAATATAATAACAGTAACGAATCCAAAATAATATAATTACAGTCTGTAGATAATAATAGTGCATTTTCAATAAGTCTTGGAAGGCAAGCTACAGATTATGCTGAATATTTAAAATCTGTAGGTTAAATAAGCAAGCCAAACCGTCCATTTGTGATAGCTATTAAATCAAAGTCAACGGTAATCAGAAATGATTTTCCTGAACGCTGTGAGCATTTATAATGCACCCCGTTCCATTTTCAGTTTCATCAATTATTACTGTGATGTCTCACGAAACCTATGTATGCCTTTTCATGCGCCCGACCCCACTAGATATTACATTGACAATGTATCTATTTTTCAAGGGTTTAGCCAAAGGTAAAGGTTTTAGATATTAGATTTTTTTAGGTTTAATAATGTATTTCTTTATATTATATAAAATACATTTTGAAGATGATATATGAGGTAATTAAGGTAATTCACTCTTACATTATACTAAATAATAAATTACTGTACATTTAACTGTGTTTAATACAAAATATGTCAATTATTTGTGATAAAAAATGCAAAGCTGTTGTACAATATTTTTAAATAAATCATAAATTTTTATATATTAGTTTCAGCTTTTAGGCCGTCTTTAATTTGGAAATTTTTATAAGTCATTATGTTCAAATGTCATATTCAAATATATATAAACCTTTATTTTGATTTTGATACAGTATAAATGGAACAAATAAAGTACTCGTTTAAGTAAGTTGAACTAATTCTCAAAAAACTAGAAATGAACTACTACTACTACTATTCACTATTTATTTATATTGTTTATTGACAAGACAGTTAAAAAAAAGATCTTGTATTTTTAACCATATTTTTTATATTTTTTACCTATTGATAGATTAGTTTAATGATACTGTAAAACTGTTAGCATTTGCAGAATTGTTTAATTCTATCTATGAATTGCAATAATATTGCTTTACAATATTGTAATTAAGACTATTGCCATAACTTTTCGATAACGAGAAGATAAATTCAAAGCTCCTTTCTAAAACCTGCTGAAATAATATTTATCGAGTTATTTGTTATGATTTATAACGAATAGGTATTTTAATCAAATATCATAAAAATTCAGTAAGCTCATGAGAATGCATTATTTTAAACAACAAAATAAATATTATTATAGATTGAGCTAGTGGTGATTTAAGGCAAATTGCTTGAACTTTTCGTACCGAAAATCAAAATTTTTAAAAAAGCTTTAAAATTTTTAAATCTTTCAAAAATTTAGATTTTTGAGAATTTTGGAAAAAATGACTTTTTTAAAGAAATTGAAATATTTTTTTACATTTTGAAATTTCTTGAAAATTTTCTCATTTGCAGTCTAACTGATAAACAATGGTACGAAATTCATGAAAATGTAAACAATATTTGTATTTAATATTAAAATCTCTATAAAATATTTGATACTTTGATGTGCATATGTCTAATGATAATTTTTGTCTGCCAAATGGCGTTATTTTACTTTTTGATTGGATCTCCAAAACCACTAAACCTGTCTTCTCAAAAATTTAATCAGTTCTTCATTTTGTTATTACAATTAAAATATTTCTTAAATCATTCAAATCGGGCACTCCGTTATCTCAAAAACTGAATTACCATTTTTGGCATTTTTTTGCCCCGTATTCTCGAAACGGCTGCACCTGCCTTTGCCAAAAACTAATCAGCATGTCTACCATCAATTAGAATCGAATGTTTTTTAATTATTAAAATCTGCATAGTATTGTTTGAAAAATAAGCACTTCCTAAAAATTTAATCAATATTTTAATTTGTTATTACAAACAAAATGTTTTTGGAATCATTCAAATCGGTCACTCCGTTATCTCAAAAACTGAATTGCCATATTTGACATTTTGTACTCTGTATTTTCGAAACGGCTGCCGAATTTGCCAAACCTGCCTTTGTCAAAACTTCAGCGTGTCTTCCATTAATTAGAATCGAATGTTTTTCGAATGATTCAAATCGGTTGATCCGTGTTCACGAAAACGTCAACGTAAATTTGTATCTGCACATACATACTGCGTGTATGTATACACACAGATACACAAGGTATGCTAAAATGTTCAGAAACTTTTTAAACGTAAAGATATATAAAAATTTTTATTATCGATTTTTTTTTGCTATTACTATAAACCTACCCTACGGGAAGTTAATGATATATGCACTATTTGGTAATAAATTTTATTTTTAAAAAATATGCAATTGTTGCTGACATAAATATATATTATTTGAAATAGTTCAATAGAGAGAAAGAAAGGTAAAGAAAGAGAGTTTTGTTTTTTCTCTAAAAATATATACTTTTATAGCCCAAATATGAAATATGAATATTCAAAATTTTTAATCCTTATTTATACAAATCTATAAAATTAACCCTTTACACTCGGATCCGGCTACCGACAAAATACATATTAATTTCGGAATTCCCGAGTGGAAAGGGTTAAGTAATGGAAAATTAGTTATTAAAAACCAAATTTTTATTATATCAAACAAAATAGATATTATTTTTTGATCTAACATTATAAATCTGAATTACTTTTCCATCCCTGATAACGAGCACATTATTTTTTACATGTATTGGTTCGTGTGACAATTTCATATCGTTATTTATTGTGCGACAGTAGTACTAAAGCCAGTTCGACATAATCGCTCGCGCTTTTCCAGCGTGAAAATGTTACTTGTAAAATATAAAAGGTTAAAGTAAAAAATCAGTATCGTTTCTTTACATTTAAGTTAAGAATTTCGTGTTTATCCAGTCAGTCGTGCGTTTTGTAATCATGCAAGTGATATTTTTTAAAATTGTGATAATGATGGTCTTTTGCGTACGCGTGTGTCTGATGCAAAACACGACGGCGACTGTAAAATTCTGTAAGTAGAATCATGAATGATAATAAAAATGTTTTACGATTTGTGCACTTAATAATATTTTCAGATTTTATGCAAACAACTTCTTTGTAATTTTATACCTATTACTGTTTAAATGTATAAATCCTAAGATGTTGTGACCTATCAAACATGATTGGATTTATGTTCTGATTATTTAAGAGCAGGGGAGTCTAAGTATGGTTGTGCCAGGATATGGTAGTGACATTTGTCATAACAGCTAAACTATACTGATTTTGAGATAGGATCCAAAGGGTAAAAGATGAAATATGATTGTTCGAACAAGTTCCCATAACTGCGTTCAGTCAGTGCCTGACATTAACGTGAACTATTATTGCCTTTAAAGAGTCAAAAGTAAGTTTTTATATTCAAATTCTTTTAATAACAACTGTTAATTGTATACAGATAGATCACTTTGTTTATGATTTTTATGTAAGTTGAATTTTAGCAGTTATTTACCAGCAATTAGTTTTTGCTTAGATAGTTTAGCTCAATCATAATAATGATTTGTTTTCAAAAATGTGTGTTGTGTACGGTTGTGACAAATTTTGTGGGTACGATTGTGACACGGATTTCTTGGCCTTTGTAAGTGAAGATTAAGCAGATAAAAAAATCTAACTTAACTAAGATGAATTATGAAAGAGAAAAGAAAAAAAAACTCAATACAAGAAAAAAAAGATTTTGCAAAGAATTCATAAGCTTGTTTAAATGTTTATGTTTTGTTGTGTAACATATTATTGTTAGTTAATTAATTATAAATTTTTGGTGTTTATATCTATTTATATTTTTAAGTCTGTCCCAACCGTCCACACCCGACGGACACTCACCTTTCTCTTGTATGATTTGATTTTATAACCGACCCATCGTATTTAAGGATAGTATTTCAGTTTTTTTATGTGAACAAATGTTCAAATTATCATTTGATTTACTTTTATCCCAGCTCAATGGTAAATTAAGAAAATTATTGCTGATAAAAAAGTGGCCCAACCGTACCCAATCCGTTCTAATATTTTTTTAATAATTAGTTTACTAGTTGAATAATATAGAAGGCACAAAAATATTAAGTTTTTTACAGAATAGAAAGTTTTACATAGGATTTTTTTTAGATAGGACATATTTTAAGGGTTTTATTTTACCCTTAGGGTAAAGATTTCTCACAAATTAAAATAAAATCTAAAAATAAAAAGAAATATTTATTCATGATAATTATATACTTTTTCCAAACAATTCAAATAAAATCCACACACTTTTTTCCTTTTTCTGACAAACTAATTTATTAGATCAGTTATATCTGATGATTCACTTTAGATTTTTTGAAGTTTTTACTTTTACGAAAAATATGGTAGGTTTTTATAAATTTTTACTTACCTAGCCTTACATGGCCCAAGGATCTAGTATAATTTATACAGAGGATATGGTGATAGATAGCCCATGTACTTTTATAAATTAATTATTGAATAGGCTCAGTTTTAGTTAGTTTTTGTCTACGGATTTTACTACTCAAGTTACTTTTCTATTTAATTTTATTGACCATCGCTAGACATTTTTGCTTGCATCGTTTAATACAATTTAATGCATATTGTTCAATTGTAGTAACTTGATATTAACATCTACCCAACGGAATAAATTTTTCAAAACAAGAAAAATGAGATATATATTTGATAAACATATTAAAATTGAGAATATAAAAATTTTCTCCACTATAATTTTCAGTCAAAATTAGGGATTTAAAAATAATTGAAGTTCTAAATTAATTTTAAATTAAAATACAATGTTTTTGCTTGCCAAACATCTTCAATTCATAGTAACAAATTTGGTCAGGAAAGAGCAATGCTACTCTAAATAAATTATTGTACATGTTTGGCAAATGTATAGGAAGTTCGGTGCATCTACCCTATTCCTTATATACTATGTAATTACATAAATACCCCTTTAAAGTATCAAGAATCGAACCTAGGACAGTTACGATTTTGATAGGTTGTTGCTAACTCGGCAAACAGATATTTAATTTGATACTTTAATTGAAATTACCTTTTGGTGGGAATTAAAACGTGTATTTAATTACAGGATCAATGAGTAAGCGCCAAAATTATATATTCAAGTAATGATAATCAATGGTGAATATATTTTAGGGCGAGTGAAATTACTGTCATATATAATTATTAATATTGGTCACTTAATGATTAGAAAGCAAGCTAATTTAATTTTGCATGTCTGCGAGATAATATTCACTTTTTTTGTCATATTTACAATTTGAATATATAAATTCTTAATGAGGGTTTAATTAATAGATATTTGCAACATGTGTAATGTATTATAAAATATGAACAATATTATTGAAAGATAGGATATAGAAGGTTGTGGAAGTGCGGGTCTTGAAGATATTTGCGAATCATCAATAAATGCAAATAAAATAAAATATTGAAAGGTAACTTAGAAATGTTTCTAACAATATACAATTTCTTAATTTTAATAAATAAAGGTAGTAAATATAAGCTAACAATTAGATAAAAACGTTAATTGGCGATGATATAATCTTTATTGTATTATATAACAAGAATTGTTTGAACGCACAAACAAATTATTGTGTTTTCCTTAACACCAAATTATCGTGAAAAATATTCAATAATTACATGACAATTATACATACAAATACATACAAATATTTTAATTTACTTTTATTTGAAAACCTAAAATACATAAAAGAATTAAATTGATATATTTTCCAAACTTGTATTCTATACAACGTAATAAATTATTACTTTATTAATAATTTTTTCGTTCGATTCTCAACGATAATATTTATCTAAAATCTTTAGTGTTGATTTTTTATACATGACCGTGGATGTCACATCTTGAATAATTAAGCTCTGTTGCCCACACATTGTAACTGTTTGAAAACATTATTTTATTGATTAGGCTCACAAAATATACACAATATGTGACAATATTATCTATTGACTAATAAACTTTGCTATGCCTTATGTTTGCAATCAACAAAAGGTTGGGACAATAGAATAGTTGACCCGGAGGAAGTTAAATCGATATATTAACTGACAAAAATTATAATTTTTGGTAATATATTTTTTTAGAATATTTAGTGATAAAGTGGCGGATTGAATCTTAATCAGTTTAAGCGTTGTACAATGTTTTAGATAAATTTTAGTTGAAGATCATTTCTTTTGTAATCCTTATAATATTAGTATCATACGTACATACAAAAAATATGATTATTATCATTAGATTATCTTTCGAGAGACATATTATTATTGTTGTATTACATATCGCAACAAAAAAAAATTATTCAATTCTTAAAACAAAGTAATAATGATAATAAAAAAATACAAAAAGTACATTAAATTCTATTCAGCGATCATCAAGTTTTTACTTTTGTTTTTTCTTCTTTCTGACTTCTTTTTTTTACTTTTATTACTATCTTATTTAATTTTTCGCACTATTTTTTTACTTGTCTGTATCCATTTTGCAATTTTTCTATTTATTTTATTTTTTTTCATACTAGTATTATTTATTCATACTAACAGCGAGTAATCTTTAATAGTTTTAGAAAATGATAATATTTTTTCATCATTTTCATTTATCTGTTTTTCCTGTTTGCAAAATAATTTAGTTTAAAATAGACTTTCGATCTTGGTTGATGGATGATTGATTTTTTGCCAGGACGAATATTGTTCTGATACTACACCGACATTTTATACTAAAAACAGTATAGTGGTAGATTATTTTGCATTTCCCGATTATTTAATAACAGATTTTTTAATCAATGTGGATAATTTAACTAAATCCGAAATCAATACATATTAGGTTTATCTAATACATAATACAAATTAGGTTAGTCTATACACAACGTTAAAAATGTTATGACAAGGCCATATTATGAAGAACTTTCCATACTAAATATTGTAAAAGCCATGTGGTTGATGTGCAGTCAGGCGTATTTCTCAGGTTGTCAAATGTCAAAAAACGATCTTAGATAACAGGGTGCTTCTGACACTGCTTCATAATATATGAGTGATGTTGCTGCTTATGCGTAGAACGCCTGAATCCACAGCAAATACATGACATTTTGACAGTATTCAGTATGATTCAGTAGCCTAATGTATGGAAATTGGAGCCTTGCCATAACATTTTTCTGTTATGCGGCAGAATCTGTCTCTATATTTATATATTTTGAAATAATAAAAATACCTACTAAATTTTTAGATTTCTAAATGACTAGCAAATAATATATTCGTGTATTTTGCAGTAATTTTGATTGAAGATATGCGAGATGAAGTCCCAGGGTGGATCGCAAGTTCTCTTAAACAGGCTGAAGAATCTCTGAACGGGCGATTACGTATTAACGACGAAACCGTAATTGTAATGAGAGATGGGGAAAAAGAAAGCATGGCTATGCGTAAGTTAATTTTATTTATTTTATTGATATGATTTTTATTATTTATTTTAATTATTTTGTTTTAATTAATGTAAATGTTTTGAACATTTATTTAAACTCCACTTTAATATTCTTTAGTTGCAATATAAAAAATTGTTTATTCTTGATGATAATTACTATATATTTAAACGAATAGTAAGATCTTTCTAAATTTTTTGAAATATGAAAATATAACGGAATATAATAATAGTATTACTAACTAAGATTATTGAAAAGTATATTCGTACTTCGGCCAATACTTTTGGCTAATTCTATGGGGCAATTCTACCGTGACAAGGCTCATAAAATAGCGTTGTCATGGCAACGCTCTCTTATGCTTGTTCTTGGTAGTGAATATTAAGCAAGGACGAATCTTCGATGATGCAGTTATCATAACATTCTCCCTTGCTTTGTTCATATGTAAAATATGTCTGATTGCACAGCAAATAGATAGACATTTTCATAATTTTCAAAACCAATACCATGGCAACGCTATTTTATGAGCACTGTTACGGCAGAATTGCCCAACTAATTATGTTGATCATTTCGATCAAAATCAATATGTTGGCCACACATTTAGAAGCAAAAGCGATACATATTTTAGATTTATTTTCTTTTGCATATAATTATTGTTAAGTCCAAATCAAAATTCATGAAAATATTACATTATTGTATAGCTATGTTATAAATGCACTATACACTGAATAACGTTTAAAATAAGAGTTTAATTTGAAAAAAAAGAGCTAGGGCAGGGTGGGACACAAAGATCCAATTTGACTTTGAGCAAATTAAATATATAATTAAATATATAATAAATATATTGTTGAAACCAAACAAACAACTATTTGATTATGTTAAGTAAAAAGTCCAGCTTATTCACCATTTGTAGAAATGTGTTTTTGCTGTTTTTCAAAACTTTGTCACCTGGTCCTTTTCACTCCATACGCAGGGGTAAAATGGGACAGCTAGGGGGCAAACAGGTCTAACGTTTTATTTTCAATTTTTAAGGAATTTTACGAAATAATAGCAACGTTATTCAACCGATGCAAACTATAAATTGCATGGGTGCATTTTTTACAGAGATGACACAGAGATGATATAACGTTGATTTGGTCAGAAAAATTCATCAGCAGAGTTGGAATAATTATTTATTTAATTTATCTCTTGCAGAATTGTTTTTTTTTAAACTTAATTTACATTTGATTTAGTATTCTATATTATTTACACCTTTGCCAGTGTAAAGGTTCAGTTGGTCTTTTTTAGCCCACCTACGTGTAAGTTTTTATGGAGGTTATATAAAAAAAGTTGAGTCTAACTTAGAATTAACAATACATCTTATAACACAATTAAATAATGTATACTTGAAAATTATATTAAGGTCTCGTATACTAAACAATAGTATACTAAATCTCGTATACCAAAAAAACTAGCAACGAAAGAAAATACTTTTGTTATGGACTTTTAAATCAATCCCGGTTATACATCTTTTACCATTAAATATTGTTGTTAAAATATTCTTAACTTTACTTGTTTTTGAGATATCGTTGTTAGACCTTTCTACCTTTGGACCTTTTTACCCTGCTCTACCTTGCCACTCAGCTTCGGTTTAATTCACTATTATTTTAAATAAGATGTTTTATTTTCAAAGTATAATAAGGCTGATGATTATTATAATGATTTAATAATTATCTTATATTTCAATGATTAGTATGCGCAGCAATGGCGAAAGGAATCAGTTTAACATTAGATTTAACCTGGACGGGATGGCACCAAGCTCACGTGATGTCCGACCAGGCTGGTGTACCATATTACAGGGCTGATATATCATTACAGCCCTTTGTAAGAGTTCTTGACGATTATCTAATGGAAAGATCAGGGAGTGACGCTGCTCTAATATTTCAAGATGAAAGCGGTACGTCGAAAACCTATTTCATTTATTTCAATAAAAACGGTTTTTTATCCGATTCATTATTATAGAATTAAATCAAGGATTGTATTATTTGGTGTCGACATCTGTTCTACGAGTTATAGTTCTAGACAATTTAGACAAAGATTCAATTAGAAGTTTATTGAATATAAGGCCAACCCCATCGTATTATGCGATATTTGCTACTACGCCTAATATGATTAAATTATTTAAAACGGTATGTTAAGCTTGAATCATGTGTTATAAATTTTGATATTAATGCTGACTAGTATTTAATTTAGGCCGTTGTAAGTGATGTAGCGAATAGACTGGATCGGTGGAATCTCGTTTTTATGGATTTTAAATCATCACAATTTGATTATAAAGATTTCTATAACATCAGTTTAATTACATTACAAAACCAAATATGCTGCAAATTACTTCATATTGAAGGTGATTGTACTTGTCCAGAAGATTTTAAGGTGAATATTATTGATATTAATGTCTATTGTCGATGTCATACATTCACATTACAGAATCAAGCATTTGATGAAGAATTGTGGGCTTTGATGAAGAAAGTTTTATTCGCAAATGAATGTCGGTTATCAATGACGGGTTCTTTTATTTTTTGTTAGTCAACATTTTATATACAGGTAACCTCCGTGTAACACGGTACTTTTATAACACGGATTCGCTCTAACACGGTTTCAGAATTGAGCAAAACCCTAATAAAATAAAAAATATAGTAAAATCTATTAAAATCAAACTTTATTTAATCTAAAATTAGTAAAATCACAGTACAATAGCTTAATAAATGTGTGAAACTAACTCAAAAAATAACTAATATTTGATACTTATTATTCGAGTACGTTTTATAGATAAATTCTAGGCTTACCCGAACAATTAGTCAATTAGTGTTAAACAAAGATCTTTTAATTAAAATGAGCTTTAAATTTTATTGAAGTTAACTTTGCATGTGTTAATATATCTTTAAATATCCTAAATTTTTTTTTGCAAAAAATAATGCACAGATCTTAAGCTAGTACAAAAAACTGCTCAGAAGATGAGGATACCTTGCAAACAAAAGGATCGTGTTGGATAGCACTTACCAGTTAATTATGACAAAAAAAATCAAATAATTCAAGTAATATATATTACTTCTTGAATAAATTAATGTTCTTTTGAATTCTTGGTACGTAACTTCTCTTTTTGTACTAGTTCCTTGTCCCGTATAACACGCTACTTTTTCGGAAAGTAACTACTGTGTTTTGCGGGGGTTACCTGTATTTTATTATTTAAGGATCTGTTTTATATCATAAATCAGTTATTGCTTATCAGAATCAATACTGTCATTGGATACGCATACAGACAGTTTTAATATTTCTATTCGCATAATAATATTTGCACATTTTTTTATTTTTATATATTTATATATTTATATTATATATAATATTTTCTGGACATCTTCAAATATTTATTTTCCTATTTTTATTATCAGATCCAGCGCGCCTTTCTCGGTCTTCTGTTTTCGGTACTAGCCCGAAGTATTTCAATGCTTCCAAATGGTGGAAGTGAACTTACAACCGTAATAACGTGCGACAATGTAGAAACAGGAGATGATTTTAAAAATAGCACCAGATATGAATTACTAGGAAAAGTAACAAGTGAAGTAAATGACGACATTGGCCTTGTCATGTACGGAGACCAATTTACTATTACTTATGAAATGATGTGGGATGTCAGTGTTGTCAACGAGACAGACGATCTTGATCCAATTGCCAATTGGACGCTGACTTATAATTTGAATATGCTGCCGGATAAACAGCTTATTTCGACTAAGAGATTTTTTCGAATAGGAACAGCCCAGGTAATAAAACCTATTTGAATAAATGCATTTAATGAAATCAATTCATTTCTTTCTTTGCTTTAGGCTATCCCGTGGGCCTACAGAGTGACCAATCCAGAGACTGGTGCAATAGTGAAAAATCCTGATGGCACCGATAAATGGGAAGGATATTGCATCGATCTTATTGAAAAACTATCGGTTGACATGAATTTTGATTATGAATTAGTTGTTCCGAAAGATAATTCATTTGGTGTTCGTGCCCGGGATGGGACTTGGGACGGTTTGGTGGGAGATTTGGCTTCTGGGGTAAGATAAATAAAGATTTAATATAATCATTACTATAATTAACTTAGGAGAAGAAGAAAGGAGAAGAAGAAGGAGAAGTTTATGTTTTCATAAAAAAATCCGATTCGCTAATTTTATGTTTTCTCGACGTTTCAAGCTATTCTGAATCAAATGAGACGAAATTTGGAAAAAGTATGTGTGTGTGTGTGCGCGTGTGCATCAACAGATTTTTTGCCGTAAATCGCCGTTTTTTAAAAAACGGCTAGACCGATTTCAAAAATTTAAAAGCCATTCGATGTATCTCGATGAGGACTATTTTTTGTCAGTTTTGTGCGACGATCGGCCAAGCCGTTTCTTCGTAAATAGCAAAAAAGAACATTTTTCGTCCACCTTTTAGCTCGCAATTCTAAATCGATTTTGAAAATTCAAAAATTGTTCGAAAGATATTGGTTGGGAATCGACCTGATGAGTTTTTGGTAGAGATCGGCCGGGCCGTTTTCTTGTAATAAGGTGTTAAAAAATTTTTTTTCGTCGATGTTTATTATTATTTTTTTGACGGTAGATACCATAGTTTTTTAGATCATACTACGACAACTCGTTTAGCTTTAAAAATTCGTCAAAGTTTGCAAAAATTAGTATGGTCTTTTTCGCATTTGTCAGAATTAGAATTTTCATCGACGTTTGCTCAAAAACGCCTGAACCGATTTCAGAAATTTAAAAACCATTTGATGTATCTCGATGAGGATTATCGTTTCTCAGTTTTGTGCGACGATCGACTGAGCCGTTTTTTTGTAATTTGGAAAAAAGTGTTAAACTTTTCGTCCACATTTAAGCTCATACTACCTAATCGATTTTAAAAAATCAATAATTGTTTGAAAGATATTAGTTGGGAATGATACTGATTAGTTTTAGGTGAAAATCTACCGAGCCCTTTTCTTGTAATTATCTGTAGAAAATAAAAAATTTAAGCTGATTTTCATGGAACTTTTTTTGGCGATATATATCACGGTCTTACAGAACTTACTGAAATATTACAGCCTTACGACAAGTAGTTTAATTTTAAAAATTCATCAAGGTTTGAGAAAATGAGTAGTTGTTTTGACATTTGTTAAAATTAAAACTAGATGATTTACTTGGTATAACGATAGAGTACTTGGTCTTAATGAACATATTAAACAATTAAAGTCCTACAAAAAACTGGCTCAATTATAAAAATTATTAATTTTTGAAAATTTGCTTTTAAACAATACTCGGACCGGGTTGACGTGTTCGATTTTCAATATTGTGCAATGAATCCACTTCGAATACTTTTAACTACTCATAAATTAATTTATCTATCATGAATTAAGTAGATTATTTACACAAATCGGGAAGTTCATGTAACTTGCCTCAAGGCAAAATACCAATACCAAGTAGTTTGAATAGTCATTTACGGAAAAGTGCAGTAAAAGTATATTAAAAAAATTTTGAATGTGATTCTATCAAAATATGTTTAATTACTTTTATTAGACTTTTAACTGGTTGTTGTTAATATGTAATGGTTTAATTGGAATCTCAATTATTGTAGGAGAACATAAATCATTTGTTGTGATATCTATTTCAGAAATATTTAATTAATTTAATTTAATTTCTTAGGAAACTGATATGGTAGTAGCTTCTCTTACGATGACTTCCGAGCGCGAAGAGGTAATAGATTTCGTGGCGCCCTACTTTGAGCAATCAGGAATATTGATCGGTAAGTGGTTGATAGAAATCTAGCTTCGTTCCATAAATTGTCAATAAAGCAGTCATTACTTTTATTGAAAACTTTCGATGGCTTTGCAGATTGGAAAAACTGCGTTTTGGGCATTTTATGAAACTCATTGTCAGTTGTTCTAGCACAATTAGTATTTGAATGACATTGATATAATCATTTTCTGGCCCTTTCTTTCTACCTTTTGTATACAAATACTACTATAAGTTTAGAACAATTTTAGGTGATTAATAAACACAATTTCTTTTCTTTTTATTCTCTTATTTTTACTGTAGGAAATTTCAAAAATAATATTTTCGATTATATGTTGCATACGGTGCCGTCGCCTTACATTGTAAGTGCTTTTCGTGGCTTTGTTTTTCGTTCTTTGTTTCATCTCACGTTGATGACTTATGAACTAAAACATTTGTTATTTATTTATTTAAATATTCAATATTGAAATAAATGCACCGCAATAAGAAAAAGATGGGTGAATCACTGTTTCTCAAACTACCCTATTTCTTTTTGTAAAATTTTACAAATAAAAAAAAACTAATGGTGTATGGCATCGTGCCTTAAAGCAAATTGCTTGAACTTTCCATACTATAATAATATAATCGAAGAATATTAAATGTTGTCAAATATATTATTATAAATACTGTAACTTTCATTATTCGTATTTTATAGATAAAATCTAAAAGCTTATAAATTAGACGATGATGTTCATATAAGTTTACATGAAAAGTAAACAAACCAAACTCAATGATCCCCTTCGAAGAGGAGTTATAATGGAGAACCTTTGCTCATAATTCTAAGAATTATATAAACTGAATTGCAAAGTTAAAATTATTCATTTTAATTATTTTAGCTAGAATTAAAATTAAAACCAAAATAATTTTCGATATAATTTTTTTTTTTGTAAATTAAAAAAAAACTGCTCTTTCCAAAAACAATCGTTTCGTCCCCACAAGTAAAAAGTTTTTTGAATCATTCAAATCGAATGCTTAGTTTTCTCAAAAACTGCAATTTTTCATACATTTAGCTCCGTATCTTCGAAACGACTGGAGCTGCCTTTCAAAAAACTAATCACTACTTCTCCCCATCATTACACATAGAATGTTTTTTGAAAAACTAATCAGCACTAATTTCCATTAGTAGGAATCGTTTGCTTTTTCAATCATTCAAATCGGTACTCCCGAAAACGGTACTCGACGAAAAATTGTATCCACACATACATACACACACGCACACACACATTAATTTTTTCTGAAATATGCCAAAATGTTTAGAAGCCTCTGAAACGTGAAATTATAATTCAATTCACTTATATATAATATAAAATATTTTTTATAATTACAAAATATTATTTTTTGTTTCAAAATATGGGAAGTCTCATATTACTTATTTAATAAACACTCTAAACATACAATTCATTCAGAAATCAGAAAAATTGGCATGGATTTTTTACATGTATTATTTTGGATTTTATACCAGCAAATAATATTTGAAGTATGCTAATAACATTCACACTGAATTTTGCTATTAAGAAATATGCTATTTTAAACAAAATAACAATGTCCTTGTAAAATGGTATAAAGCCTCTGCGGCGGATGGCACGATGTCCTGATTTTTTATGTCATGCTTACTTAGAAATAGGAGAGCATACTGCAATCCACCACTAGTTTATAAAACTATTTTTAATAATTGAACATTTTGAAAATGATAGTATGTAATCTAAATTAGTGATGAGAAAACCTGTGCGACAAACTTCGCTTTTCAAGTTCATGACTGTGCTAAGATTAGAAGTGTGGCTAAGTATTGTGGGCGCTCTCGTGTTTACTGCTATTATGATATGGTTCCTGGACAAATATTCACCATATAGTGCCAGAAATAATAAACAAGCGTATCCTTATCCGTGCAGGTAAATGAATTGGATAAAAATTTATAATATTAAGTATTTATAATAAAATGTATAATATTAAAAAAATGTGAAAGATTGCAAGAGATTCAAAATATTGAAATGTCAGAAAATCAGTTTGATAAAATTTACTGGACAAACTGATTACTAAACAAAAAACTTGCAATTTGGAAATTAAAATTGGACTATATAATTACTACACATTTTATTTGATACCGCCAGGCACTTATTCCGTTAGTAAAATTGAGTCATTTACTCCTCCATAATATTATTATTATTACGTCTACTATCAATTCTCTATGCAACAATTATACTATTTTACATTTATCAGGGATTTCACATTAAAAGAAAGTTTTTGGTTTGCACTGACGTCGTTTACACCGCAAGGAGGAGGTGAAGCACCAAAATCTCTTTCGGCACGAACATTGGTTGCTGCTTATTGGTTATTTGTAGTACTTATGTTGGCTACTTTTACCGCAAATTTGGCTGCCTTTTTAACGGTCGAGAGAATGCAGGTAAAAATTATAATTGAAATAAGACTAAAATATTAATTACCTGACTGAAGTTTTTATAGGGTTCGTTTCATTTCGAACTGTGTATTTCGAGATTTACAAATGCTTCTTCAATGCTTTATATGTTTTTCATACTATTGGTTTATAACTTATATCTCAAGTTGTATTTTTATATAAGAAATTTACGAAACATTTTTAATGCATTGGTTGATATATTTTTTATATTGTTAGGTCCACACTAATTGTAAGATTCGAATGAAAATGTCTATTTTATTCAGCATGAAGTTAGCAATAAATACTAGAAATATAGATTCAAATTTACTAAATTTTTGTGTTGTGAATCAATATATGCGTAGGGTTGAGCGGTGCTCAAAGGTCCGCGGGCAAAAGGGTCCACCACCGATATTTCAAAAACTAAGAACTTTTTAACAGAAAAAGATGTATAAACATCAAGTGAAAAACCTGTATAACTCAAGTAAAGAGCAACAAAGGAACAAGTTTTTTTTTTAAATTTTTTTAACTCTGTGTTATTCAGCTATCAGAAATACATAAGGATTCCTATAAGCTAAATTGACAATATTTGAGATGTCTAAGAAGAACTCAAGTGAGATTTTCTTAGTTTAACAATTGAAAAGATAATGTTATATTGAAGCTAATCTAAGACTAAATCTAAAGGAACAAGTGAAGAGAAAAGGATGTATAACCAGGATCACCTTCATTTTTACAACGTTGCTTTCGGGAGAAAAACAGCAATGTTTGAAAATTCATAACAAAAGTATTTTCTTTCGTTGTTAGTTGTTTTGGTTGTGAGCACTGTTGTTTAGTTTACGAGACCTTGATACAATTTTTAGGTAACGTTATTTAATTGTTTTATAAGATGTATTGTTGATTCTCAGTTAAATTCAACAGTTTTTTTTATATAATCTCTATAGAAGCTCACACCATCGTGGGATGAATGGAACCACCTCAATCTTTCCACTGACAAGAGTCGCAACAATTTAAGTTAATAAAAAAGGAAATTAAGAAAAAAAGCAATTTTGCAAGATATAAATTAAATTCTTCTATTCCAAAATTCTATTCCAAATTTGCTGAAGAATATATCTGACAAAATGCCAGATCAAGGTTCTTTACAGTGTTATCTCTGTAAAAAAATGCACCAATGAAATTTATATTTTGTCTTGGTTGCATAACGTAGCTATCATTTTGTAAAATTCCAAATTTGCTGAAGAATATATCTGACAAAATACCAGATCAAGGTTATTTACAGTGTTATCTCTGTAAAAAATGCACTCATGAAATTTATATGTTGCATTGGTTGAATAACGTAGCTATTATTACGTAAAAACAACTGTTTGCCACCTGACTCTTTCATTTTAGTTTGGCTATTGGGTAAACGGACCATGTGACAAATTTTTGAACAACAGCTAGAAACATTTCTACAATGATGAATTGGCTTGGAGTTTTACTGAACATAGTCAGATAGTTGTTTGTTGGTTATTTTTAGTTGTGATATCATTGGTTTGGTTTTAACAATATAATTGCTCAAATATGAACTGAACCTTTGTGCACTGCTCTGTCCTATAATTAATTTATCAGAGAAATTTAAATCCTGGTGCTTCTAAACAACTAAATAATGCGCTATATTAAATAATTAATTTATTTACGTTAGTCTTAGATTTAGTATATAAGTCAGGTCAATTAAAAGCTTTTTTTCTACAGTAAAAAAATGCATATTCCCCATTCGATGCGTCGCACGCCATCATAAAGCATTCGTGTCTCATATATTCCAGGCGCCCGTTCAGTCATTGGAACAACTGGCCAGACAATCCAGGATTAATTACACCGTCGTTGCGAATTCAGACACACATCGCTATTTCATCAACATGAAGTTCGCAGAGGACACATTGTACCGGTACTGTATAAAACACAGCAGGGTTTTGTTGCAAACATATACAACTGTTAGGGTTGTCGAACCCTTTTCTTCAATTAATAGGCAATTGTGGGAAATCATGAAAAACAGTTACTAATTACAGTTAATTTTACTATAATGAGGCTTTAACTTTTAAATAATAAGTGCTTTCGAATTGCATTTTCAAGTTTGCACTTTTAACAGATTGGTGCAAATAATCATTTTTTTTACAAATTTTAAGAGTTGATTTTTTGGGAATTTATAAGAAATTTTATCGAGTTAGTGATATTTAGAAACAATTTTGGAATGAGAACAATGTTCGTATTAATAATTAATAATATTTCCGTAATTATTTAGAATACATTAATTACATTAGAACCTATTTTTTTGTTGGAAGTGGTTTTTGAAAGAATTCATTTATAAATGTACAAAATAATTCTACATGAAGATAATATATGTTACAAAATAATGAAAAAAGAAGAATTTCTTGGAAAAAAATCGAAAATTCTTGAAATATTCCCAAATTCTTTAAAGTCCTACAATTTATGCAATTAATTGTATAAGTTGTACAATAAGGGAAAACTCCAACATTTAAGTATACTCCCCAAATTATAGGCATCACAAATTTTTATATCAAATATCAGTACCTTTGATAATTAATAATTGAGTACTAAAAAACTAAGTTAATAATCAGCTTTAATAATAATTAAAAAATCTTGCGTAATTTTTTTGACGATAATTTATCAATGCATAAAATAATCCAAAATTTAATTAAAAGAAACATTTCTTGATCATTTTCCAAATATTACTATTAACGGAATCCGTCAACAATTAAAGAAATACCTAAAAAATAAGAGCATCACAAATTTTAATATCAGATGTTAGTAACTTTGATAAATAATAATTGAGTACTAAAATATATTAATACCTAATAATTTCTATTGATGATTTAAAAACTTAGCATAATTTTTTTGTCAAGTAGTTTTTAAAAGAATTTAAAGAAATAATTCTAAATTCGTACCAAATAATAAAAAAAGAAAATTTTCTTTTTCAAAATATTATTAATAAGCGATTATTTATATAAGCTGAACAAAGAATCCCACAATATTTTAAAAGAACACCCCGAATATTATCATAAATTTTACATTTCATATTTGTTCATCAGATATCAATTACTGTCATAATCAATAATTGAAGAATTACAGAGATGAATTTATTCTATTAATAATAAAAAACAACTAGCGTATTTTTTGCCAAGTGGTTTTTAAAAGAATTAATTTAAAAATGAATCAATGTACAAAATAATTTTAAATCCAAAGTACCAAATAAAAGAACAGTTTTTTGATGATTCTCTGAATATTTCAAAATGTTAGTAATAAGGTGACCATACATCCCGGTTTGGCCGGGACAGTCTTGGATTTCCACCTTGTGTCCCGGGTTTTTCTAAAAGCAATATTTGTCCCGGATATCTTTTGTTTCGGATTGTCCCGGGTTTTCGAAAAGTATAGAATAAATTCAATCTTCGCACTTACTTGATAATAAAATTACAACTAACCATCAAATATCTGAAAATGATATGTACAACATGAAAAAGGCGGGTTAAAATAGCCTTTCACATTCTTAATTTTGAACTTCTATTTTTAATTCTACGAAAATTAACAATAAATATGGAAATGAACTTTTTGACTGTCTGGAATGAGTGCTAATTATTTTTAAATAATTATAAAGAGAATGTTTTGGCATTTAAAAAACCCTCCCTTCCACTGTCTGGAATGAGTGCTAATTATTTTTAAATAATTATAAAGAGAATGTTTTGGCATTTAAAAAACCCTCCATATCCCGACCCTGATTAGCATACCTAAAAATTACTGTCCCGGTTTTGACTTGAAAAAATATGCTCATCTTATTAGTAATAATGCGATTATTTGTATAAGCTGTACAAACTCGAGGAAAGCTCCCAAGATTTGAAGGAACTCCCAAAATTTTGCGTCATAAATTTTTACATAAGATACTAGCGATAATTTATAAAATAAAATATATCAATGTGAAAGATATCAGTGTGGACTTAGTAAGAACTTTTGTAACAATAAGGTTTTCATCTTTTTAGGGTTTGGAAAGAAATTACTCTAAACAGCACCAGTGACCAAACCCAGTATCGCGTTTGGGATTATCCAATCAAGGAACAATATGGCCACATTTTGATGGCCATCAATTCATCGATGCCCGTGGAAAACGCTACCGTCGGCTTCTTAAAAGTCAATCAACATGAAGACGCCGACTTCGCTTTCATTCACGACTCGGCGGAAATCAAGTGAGTTCTAATATTAGTACACAACCCACATGTAATGAATAGAGTGATAGTTGGTAGAGGATTTATTGAAAATAATAATACTGAAAGCCTCAAAGTAATCAATGCGATTTATAAATGTTTGATTTGAAAAATAAAACAAAATGTAATTCTCAACAAACATTTATTAACTGAAAAATTATAGTAGAAAAATGAATGGAGTACCGGTTACCTACCAGCTACTACTACATATTCTTGAATCTTTTTTTCACCATTTGGTATGGCCTATCTATTTTTCTTTTAAACTTTCTGCTTCCTTCTACGAGCCTGTATAGGTAATTAGAAAATATCAGCAATCTGATCTGGCATATTTTCGACAATATTACTATTAAACGATTTCTCCACCAGCTCTTCTGATTTATAAGTGCCTTCGCTTTCGCTAACCGTTTTATCTTATGCGTAGACATTACTTTTGGCTCGTGAACCGCATATAGATTATTGCTAGAGATGTCTGGAGTGTTGTTGCAAATAGAACAAAACGATCATTTATTTAATTATGACAGTTAGTCTTGAGCGTTAGCCAATTTTCGCCGATGTATCCCATTTTCTCGTAAATTTTCCTATATGAATATTACTATGATCATGATACACCAACCGGATTAGAACTAGATTTATTATATATTGCATGTGCAAAGGTCAGCTTTTCATTGATTGGAGATCTTGATTAAACTTACATAGACATACATTTAATTTCAATATAAACGTTTATATGTAAATTTTTTAAAATTTTTTTTTAATGACCTAATCGATAATCAAATATATTGTGATTGACATATACTACTTATATTTTAGTTTATGGACCGATTCTGCCGCATAACAGACCAATGTTATGGCAAGGCTATATTATGAAGAACTTCCCAATTCGTTCTAAATATTGACAAAAGCCATGTGGTTGCTGTGCAGTCAGGCATTTTTCTCAGTTTGTCAGATATAAAACCTAACCCACAAACCACACAAATGTCAAAAAACGATGTTAGATAACGGGGCCTTTCTGACTCTGCTTCATAACATACGAGTAACGTTGCAATTTACGTGTAAAACGCCTGAATGCACAGCAAATACATGATATTTTGGCAGTATTCAGTATGATTCAGTAGCTTAATGTATGCAAGTTGGAGCGTAACATGGCCTTGCCATAACATTGGTCTGTTGTGCGGCAGAATCGGCTCATTAATGATTGTATCAATACTTCTGACGATAAGTGATCTTATTAAGCGGCATCTTTTGACTGTTGGTTTTGAAGCATATTGGTGTTTATGGGCTTTTCCGTGATTAGGTCTCAATCATAGATCTCAAGTTGGATACCCTCCTCGGGCAGCTTGATGTCAACCAGGAGTGACATCATAGATAGCAAATGTTTCCAAGTGGAAATAACCCTTGTCTGTCATTAATAAAAAATCAATAAAAAATCACCTCTATTACAAAAATAATAATAATAAAATTCATCATATTGAGATATTGCAATCTACATGAACCTGCAAATTAAGTTAAGTCAAATCATCGCAGCGGCTTATGAGATCCTTGAGTTGTGATCAAATCTTTTTTTATTATTATTTTTGAACTGCAAATAAAACTTAAAGATTATATAAGCTGTTGTGCTGATTTGTCTTAATACTAGTCGGTTCTACAGATGGCAACCCAAACAGTTGTCACCTCTCGAAATATTATGACATTTTCTGTAATAGGGCGAATATTTTATTGATGCAGCAATGCCGGATCAGGGCATTGCTGGGATCAGGGTCATATAAGCTGTTGTGCTGTTTTGAATTAATACTAGTCGGTTCTACAGATGGCAACCCTAACAGTTGTCGCATCTCGAAATATTATGACATTTTCGGTAATAGGACGAATATTTTATTGATGCAGCAATGCCGGATCAGAAATATTTTTTAGTGAAAACCGATGTCACTACTGCTTAATTTAATAATTAACATATTGATATTGCTATCTATATTTCTAAGTGAAAACCATTATCACTACTGCTTGACATCAAACTACTCGAAGCTGGATCGATATCTGATTCAGGTCTAGCCGTTCTTGTCACTTTCCTACAATCAAATAATATAAAAAATATTGGTGTTTATGGCACACATGATCTAACTAAGATATATTTTTAAAGGTATATATATTTTTTTTTGATATTATGTAGGGGAAAGTCCCGTAACGCCGGACGGCACCAAGTATCCGACATTCTATTTAATACGTATTATTTAAGCGAGTATAAATTTTTTCATTTCAAAATACAAGTGAAAGGGGCACGGGGGCACACAGGTACAGGATCAAGCGTCAAGCCTCGTCTGTGACGCACACGGCCACGGCGAGAGCAAACCTTTCCTGTTTCAGGCGCAAAATCACGGCGTCACCTAAATATCAATGGAAGTAATTCTAGCATATTTATGCATTTACATTTGAGTGGTATGCAAAGATAAAAGTTGTACTTGATTGTTATCCGTAAAATGGTGAAATATTATTAGATCTTTTAACCAATTTTAGTAGGTGCATTAAGTCGTCCCTTAGTGCCGGACAGTAAACATATTGATATTTCTTGTGAGAATTTACGTAATTTATTTCAATTATTTAATTTTGTTCTGTATGAGTGCTAACGGTCACTACATGCACCCATTTTTGGTATTTCCTAGTCAAAGAATGAAAAGCTTATAATGAATGCACCAGCTGAGAGCATCGGTGTGGCCCAGCCAAAAGGGTGGATGAATAGTGACTTTTTTGCAATATCTAAGAATATTCGTCAAACACACATATGTGGAGACAGTGTAGATGGCTACATATGTGATCAATGTAGGTTATTTTGAAATGTCCGGTACTAGGTGCCACTGGTTAAAATCATATTCTTTTGATACCAAAGTTTGATTGATGGTATTAATTATTTTTTAGCAAAGATTGCAGTTTTGTTAAATTAGTTTGATTTCTAACTTTGTTATATAACATAAATCATAATTTAATAAACATTTCGTAAATTATTTTTTATTTATTTATAAATAACCTTAGGTGTCCGCCACTTGGGAACTTCCCCCTACTTATTATAATAAAATTATCAACCTATTCGATTTTCACCTGTTTCATATTTTCTACACGAATATGGTTTTAAACCTAATTGGTGCTAGTATGACTATTAAGTATATATAATTGAATTAACTATACTTTTCATTTACATATTTATTTTTTAAATATACCAATATTAAGCGTTGCTTCCAAATGAACGTTCTTAGTACATGTATGCATGCAAAATGCTACTTCTGTCATATTCAAATCTAATTTACATACGTCGTAAAGTTATTCGTTATTGTGTGCAGCACGCACTAGACTAATTATGCCTTTATTAATCTATTATGCGATAATTACGGGTCTCGATAAATTCATGGCGTCGCCTCGTGTCAGTATATTAATCAAACTATAAAACTAAAAATTATGACTATTTAATAGAAACGTAACAATTATGATAAGCATTATATAGGCTAATAGTTACTGAGGGGGGTAATGTTTTATTAATATATTGTTCTACACTATACTCTATAAATGTACCTGTATTGCGGTGACTTATTAAAGAGCAATTCCTTTCGCAGGTTCATGTTTTTTGAGGTTCTACCCACAAACTTTTTCGAATATTACCACTTAATTCAGGCTCCCATAATATTCCTTATTTATCTCCGACCTTATTTTCTTTAGATTATTTTCACTCAAATTACCCGTAGGGTAAGTTATAGTAATCGCAAAAAATCGAAATTGAAAATGAAATTATATATCGTTACGTTTCCTGAACATTTTGACATACCTTAGAAAAAATGGATGTATGTGTGTGTGTTGGAATACAAATTTTTGTCGACGATTTTGAGAGCACGGTTTGACCGATTTGAACGATTCAAAAAACATTCGATTCGTCTTGATAAGGAGACGTGCTGATTAGTTTTTGAAGAAGGCAGTTCGAGTCGTCAATCATTCAAAAAACATTTTACTTTTATTGATAAAATGAAGAACTGATTAAATTTTTGGGAAAGCAGGTTTAGCGATTTCAGAGATCGAGTAAAAAGCCATTTAGCGGTCAAAAATGATCTTTAAATATACGTACATCAAATTCTCACATATTTTATGGAGATTTTAATAATAAGTATAAATTTTGTTTGCAGTTCTATGGGTTACGTAACATTGTTTATCCGCTCGACTGCGACGCGGCGCTTATGCGCTTCGATATTTTGTCTCTACGCAGCTAAAGCAGCACGATTACTTTGAAAAAAAGTTCAAAATTTCAATATCATTCAAATTTTATTTCAAATATTTCAAAATATAATAAAAATATTTTTTTTAAAAGTCAATTTTCATCAAACCTCAATCAGAACTTTCGCTCGTATTTAAATGATAACCCACCTGCTAACCCAGAGATTTTCAACCTTTTCGTACCGCACCTTCTTGTTTTTTTTTAAAAAAATATTGCAGGTGGCTCGTCCCAGTGCTGAAAATAGACTTAACCTATCTATATTTTAATAATTTATTATTATAATTAATCTAATATTGATTATGTATTATTTTATTAGATGCACAATGCTCGCCAAGAGTCTTTTTCACTTGGAAACATATTTTAGGGTACCGATTCTGCCGCATAACAGAAAAATGTTATGGGTAAGCCATGTTACTCTTCAACTTGCATACATTATGCTACTGAATCATACTGAATACTGTCAAAATGTCATGTATTTGCTGTGTATTCAGGCGTTTTACACATAAACTGCAACGTCACTCGTATGATATGAAGTCAGAAACACCCTGTTATCTAAGATCGTTTTTTTGTTACATTTGTGCGATTTCTAGGTTAGGTTTTTTATGTGACAATCTGAGAAATACGCCTGACTGCACACTAACCCCATGGCTTTTTTCAATATTTTGTAAGGAAAGTTCTTCATAACATGGTCTTGCCATAACATCTTTCTGTTATGCGGCAGAATCGGTCCCTAGACAGATTTCCAAGTGAAAATAGTTATCGCTACCGCTCAATATCAAGTTGGACGTTAAATAATTGTATCTTAAATTTTTTTGATTATATATATGTAACAGGAATTTCTTCAATTTTTCTTCAGGAGTCATTTGGTTTGTTAGTTTTAATTAATTGGTTTTGCGTTCCTTATAGTATCTGATCATTAAAGACATATATAAAAATATTTAATACTTGTTAAGTCTCTACACTTTTAGTCGAATCAAAATATAAATTTGATACTTTTATATGATGTAGATGGACAGGAAATAATTAGTTGTTTAATTCATTGAAGAAATAGTTTTGTATCTAATGATATCGAGTTTGGAAGAAAAAAAGAACAACAAAATATTTGAAGCATTCAAATTTCCCTTTTGCACGTTTCGCTGCTGTAAATAGTTTTTATGTGTTATATAACGATGCTCGTCCGTACTTGATTTGCATTGGCAGACTTCAATGCCACATAACACATGGAATTAATAACTTTTTATTTCTTTAATTCTGAAGGCGCGAATACTATCTGGGCTATATATTTCTCATCATCAGTATATTATACTGTCTAGTGATTTCGGTTCATATCAATCTCTCAGAACATAAAATGGAACATGAAATATGCCCATAAACATTTAATAGTATTTATTTACATGAGTTTTATAGTTAAGCTCGCAAATAAACGAACGTGCTTCATAATGTCAGAAACGATCATATTATGGAACTATGGTTATGCACCTAGAACTTTTATTCAATGAACTTTTTATTCAAATCCCGAACCCAGTAAATCCGAGTGGAAGTGAAATGTTGTTATTCCATTGTCCTTCAGGGCTTAATCATGGCGCAGTAATAAGAGCTTTGACCTTGAAAACCGCAAGTTTCTAGATTTAATTTTCGCCTGATATTAAGAGTAATTATATTAGTTTTATTTTGAAAATATAGATCAAAATATGATTTTTAATGAGCATTTCTGCAATATATATCTCATTACTATTAGAAACATCTAGTAATAATCTTATCACAAACAGAAAGGATAACCACGATGTATGTTTTTTTTAATAATGGTAGGATGCGAGAAATTACGTCACAACTGCATATGGAACACGATAGTTTTGATTTATGTTTGAAAAATAATAAAAACTAGCTGTAAGTGGAATACTGTCTTGAGGCAATTATGGCATCGTGCCTTAAGGCAAATTGCTGGAACTTCCCGTTGAATACTGAATATTTTCAAATAGATTATTATAAATATTGTATCATTGTCTAATATAAAATAATAAAATAAAATCTGAAATATTTTCGATATACAAAAAACTAAAAAAAAAAAAAAACTTAAAAAAAAAAAAAAAAAAATTGAAACAAATTTTTTTTTTCAAAATAAATTATTTTGTTAAGACAAGCAGAAAGTTCTTTGAATCATTTAAATCGGACGCTTAGTTCTCTCAAAAACTGCCATTTTTTACATATTTAGCTCCGTATCTTCGAAATGGCTGGGCTTGCCTTTGCCAAAAACTAATAAACACTTCTCCCAATCATTACTAATTGAATGTTTTTTAGATCATTCAAATCGGATACTCCGTTCTCTCAAAAAATTCGATTTCTATTTTCTGCACTCTTTGCTCCGTATCTCCGAAACGGCTGGACCTGCCTTTGCCAAAAACTAATCAGCTCTTTTCCCTATCAATAGGAATCGAATGTTTTTTTAACCATTCAAATCGGTTGATCCGTGCGCCCTAAAACGTGACTGGAAACTTGTATCCATACATACATACATACACACACACACACACACACATCCATTTTCTGAGGTATGCCAAAACGTTCAGAAACCTTCAAAACGTCGAGAAATGTAAAAATTTTCAATTCCGATTTTCGGCCCATTACAATAACTTACCCTACGGGAAGTTAAAAAAGATTTAAAAAAATCACAAGTTTTTCTCTCTTTTTGAACGAAAAGTCAGGAAAAGTTAAGAGAATACTGATAATATTCAGAAAAATCTACTACTTTTGGAGAAAAACGAATCCCTGCGTTTGTATTAGTGTATTTAGTAATTTGTTATGCTGATTTTAAGTAATTATATATATATATATATATATATATATATATATATATATAGTATATATATATATATATATATATATATATATATATATATACATGATATTTATGAAAAACATAAATTTCTTTAAATAATATTCTCTAATCCATACATCTCATCTGTAGTCCTATTCTTCATCTACTGGAACTAAATTAATTTTAAAAGAGTTTGAAAAATTACAAGTAAAATTAAAAAAATACTTACAATTTGCTTATTTTAATATTAAAAACAAAAAAAAAACAACAAAAATACATGAAATGGATATGGTAATGCACTACGTTATGTAATAACTATACCTAAATAACATTAAAACTATTGTATTTTAACATATGTAAATTACATAGTTTTTGTTTGTCTGGTAAAATGATATATAAACTAGTAGTGTATGGCATCGTGCCTTAAGGCAAATTGCTGTAACTTCTTATACCGTAATGAAATATTCGAAGGATATTGAAAAAAGTGATATTTTGAGTATATAAGTAAGCTTTAGAATTTTTGCTGGAATTAAAATTAAAATCCGTATTATTTTCGATTTTCAAAAAAAAAAAAAATTGTTTTCGCTTTCTCCAAAAACAATCGTTTCGTCAATAAAAGCAAAAGAGTTTTTGAATCATTCAAATGAGATGCTTCGTCTTCTCAAAAATTACACTTTTTGCTTATTTAGCTTCTTATCTCCAAAACGACTGGATCTCTCTTTGGCAAAAACTAATCACCACTTCTCGCCATTATTACGAATTGAATGCTTTTAAAAATTCGATTTTTATTTTCTGCACTCGTTGCTTCCTATCTTCGAAACGGCTGGATTTATCTTTGTCAAACACTAATCAGCACGTCTCCTCATTAGTAGAAATCGAATGTTTTTATAATATTTGAAATCAATTGAAAACGTAGACAAAAAATTGTATCAACACAAAACACATACACACTCACATACATACACGCACACACACATTTTTTCTGAGGTATGCCAAAATGTTCAAAAACCTTTGAAACGTGAAAATATGCAAAATTTTCATTTCTGATTTTTGGACTATTACAGTAGCTTACCCTACGGAAAGTTAAAATTTATATTATTTATAATTAAATTTTAAGAT
>NW_020538040.1:157053895-157075882 GCF_003426905.1 Ctenocephalides felis
TTAAGAGTAGAAGAGACTGGGTACGGTTGTGCCAGGGTAGTGACAGTCGCCATAATAGCTACATTATACGAATTTTGAGATAGGGTCCAAAGGAGAAAGATGAAGTATGTTTGTTCGAACAAGTTCCCACAATTGCTTTCAGTCAGTGCCTTACATTAACATGATCTGTTCTTGCTTTTAAAGAGTTAAAAGTAAGTTTTTATATTCAAATTCTTTTAATAACAACTGTTAATTGTATACAGATAGATCACTTTGTTTGTGATTTTGCTGTAAGTTGAATTTTCGTAGTTATTTACCAGCAATTAGTTTTTGCTTAGATAATTTAGCTCCCAATGATGACTTGTTTTCAAAAATGTACGTTGTGTACGGTTGTGACAAATTTGGTGGGTACGGTTGTGATATGTATTTCTTGTCCTTTATAGGTGAAGATTAAACAGATAAAAACATCTAACTTAACTTAACTAACAAAATATGAAAGAGAAAGGAAAGGCAAAATTTAATACAAGAAAAGAAAAATTCCCAAAGAATTCTTGTTTAAAAAATTATGTTTTATTATATTTTATTTATAAGCTTTGTTTAAATGTTAATGTTGTGTTGTGTAACATATTATTGTCATTAACGACAGTAAAAGTCGTTATAAACCATTTTGGTGTTTATATCTATTGTTTTTGAACATATTTTTAAGTCTGTCCCAACCGTCCGTCGGGTGTGGACGGTTGTGACACTCACCTTTCTCTTGTATGATTTGATTTTATAACCGACCCATCGTATTTAAGGATAGTATTTCAGTTTTTTTATGTGAACAAATGTTCAAATTATCATTTGATTTACTTTTATCCCAGCTCAATGGTAAATTAAGAAAATTATTGCTGATAAAAAAGTGGCCCAACCGTACCCAATCCGTTCTAATATTTTTTTAATAATTAGTTTACTAGTTGAATAATATAGAAGGCACAAAAATATTAAGTTTTTTACAGAAAAGAAAGTTTTACATAGGATTTTTTTTAGATAGGACATATTTTAAGGGTTTTATTTTACCCTTACGGTAAAGATTTCTCACAAATTAAAATAAAATCTAAAAATAAAAATAAATATTTATTCATGATAATTATATACTTTTTCCAAACAATTCAAATAAAATCCACACACTTTTTTCCTTTTTCTGACAAACTAATTTATTAGATCAGTTATATCTGATGATTCACTTTAGATTTTTTGAAGTTTTACTTTTACGAAAAATATGGTAGGTTTTTATTAATTTTTACTTACCTAGCCTTACATGGCCAAGGATCTAGTATAATTTATACAGAGGATATGGTGATAGATAGCCCATGTACTTTTATAAATTATTATTGAATAGGCTCAGTTTTAGTTAGTTTTTTTTACGGATTTTACTACTAATGCTACTTTTCTTAATTTTATTGACCATTGCTTGGCATTTTTGCTTGCATTGTTTAATACAATTTAATGCATTTTTTTCAATTGTAGTAACTTGATATTGACATCTGCCCAACAGAATAAGTTTTCCAAAATAAGGAAAATGAAATAAATATTTGGTAAAAATATTAGGATTAATTTAAAATGAGAATAAGATTTTGTTTTTTTTTGGAATTAGTTATAACAACAATCGAAGTTTTAATATATTTTTAAATCAAAATACAATGTTTTTGCTTGCAAAACATCTACAATTCAGAGTAATATTTGCCATCCCCTTTTTCTGTCCAAATTTGTAGATTCATCTAAAAAACGGAAATATCTAAATAAATTTGGACAGAGAAGATCAATGCTACTCTAAATTATTGTACATGTTTGGCAAATGTATAGGAAGTTCGGTGCATCTACCCTATTCCTTATATACTTTGTAATTACATAAATACCCCCTTAAGGTATCAAGAATCGAACCTAGGACAGTTACCATTTTGCTAACTCGGCAAACAGATATTTAATTGTCTTCTATATTTAAAATTACCTTTTGGTGAGAATTAAAACGTGGATTTAATTACAGGATCAAGGAATAATCGCCAAAATTATATATTCAAGGAATGATATTCAATGGTGAATATATTTTAGGGCGAGTGAAATTAGTGTCATATATAATTATTAATATTGGTCCCTTAATGAATAGAAAGCAAGCTAATTTAATTTTGCATGTCTGCGATATTTGATTCACGTTTTTTATCATATTTACAATTTTATTTTTAATATATAAATTCTGTGGGTTTAATCAATAGATTTTTGCAACATGTGTATTTTAGAGAGTATGAAGTATAAACAACAAAGTATTTTAGAGAGTATGAATATTATTCCTGGAAGATAGGATATAGAATGTTGCCAAAGTGGTAGTCTTAAATATATTTGAAAATCATCAATAAATGTAAATAACATCAAATATTGAAAGGTAACTTAGAAAAGTGTATGCCAATTTTTTACAATATGCATTCTTCATTTGAACAAATAAAATTAGTAAATCAAACAATTAAATATAAACGTTATGACATATAAAGAATAATATAATCTATTTTTATTATATTATATAACAAGAATTGTGTAGGCGCACAAACAAATTATTGTGTTTTCCTTAACACCAAATTATCGTGAACAAATTCAATAATTACATGACTAGGCTCTCTATTTAGCGTGTTAATAATTTACAAATATTTTAGTTTACTTTTATTTAAAAACTTAAAATACATAAAAAAATTAAATCGATATATTTTCCAAACTCGAATTCTATACTATGTAATAAATTATTATTTTATTAATAATTTTTTTGTTCCATTTTCACCGATAATATTTATCTAAAATCTTTAGTGTGGATTTTTTATACATGACCGTGGATGTCACATCTTGAATAATTAAGCTCTGTTGCCCACACATTGTAACTGTTTGAAAACATTATTTTATTGATTAGGCTCACAAAATATACACAATATGTGACAATATTATCTATTGACTAATAAAGTTTGCTATGCCTTATGTTTGCAATCAACAAAAGGTTGGGACAATAGAATAGTTGACCCGGAGGAAGTTAAATCGATATATAGACTGACAAAAATTATAATTTTTGGTTATATATTTTTTGGGATATTTAGTGATAAAGTGGCGGATTAAATCTTATTTAGTTTAAGCGTTTTGCCATGTTTTAGATAAATTCTAGTTGAAGAACACTTTTTTTGTGATCTTTATAATATTTACTATCATACATACAAAAAATATGATTATTATTATTAGATTATCTTTCGAGAGACACACTATTATTTTTATATGACTTATCGCAAACAAAGAGAAAATATTGTTCGGTTTTCAAAACTAAGCAATAATGATAAAATTTCGTTAGATGTATAATTTAAAGGTAGACATATCTTGAGTAAAAAAAAGCTAAATATACTATAAGTTATATTCTGAGATTATTTCTGAAAATTTTTACTATTGTTTTCTACTTTTTTTTGACTTCATTTTTTTCACTTTTGTCATTAACCTGTTAACCGGGCGTGTGCTGTCTCTATAATTTTATATGTTTATATTTTGTTGATACGAAATGAAAAAATAATTATAAAATATATATTGATTATTAATATTTTTGAAGTACAAAAAAGCACACAAGTACAAGTTTAATAGTCGATCAAAAATATACGCCTCCTGCCTGGCTAACAGGTTATTTTGTTTTTAGTTTCCCGCACTATTTTTTTACTTTCCGGATACCATTTTGCCATTATTTCTGTTTATTTTATTTTCTTCATACTAATATTATTTATTTATACCATCAGTAAGTAATCTTTAATAGTTTTAGAAAATGATAATATTGTTTCATCATATTTATTTATCTGTTTTTCCTATTTGCAAAATGATTTAGTTTAAAATAGACTTTTAATCTTGGTTGATTGATGATTGAATTTTTGCCAGAGCGAATATTGTTCTGATATCTTCACCGAGATTTTATACTAAAAAAAGTATAGTAGAAGATTATTTTGTATTTCCTGATTATTTAATAATAGATTTTTTAATATTCAATCAATGTGGATAATTTAAATAATTCCGAAATCAATACATATTAGGTTTACCTAATGCCTAATATATATTAGGTTGCACTATACACAATGTTTATACAAAATTATGTTTTTACACTATGAGGCAGATTCTGCCGCATAACAAAAAAATGTTATGGCAAGGCCATATTATGAAGAATTTTTCATACTAAATATTGAAAAAGCCATGGTGCAGTCAGGGTACTTCTCAGGTTGTCAGATGCAAAACTCAACCTAAAAACCCCACAAATGTCAAAAAACGATCTTAGATACAGGGTGTTTCCGACACTGCTTCATAACATATGAGTCACGTTGCAGTTTATGCGTAGAATGCCTGAATCCATAGCAAATACATGACATTTTGACAGTATTCAGTATGATTCACTTCCAGCCTAATGTTTGGAAGTTGGAGCCTTGCCGGTTCCTATATTTTATTTTTGAAATAATAAAAATATCTGCTAAATTTTTAGATTTCCAAATGACTAGCAAATAATATTTGTGTATTTTTTTTGCAGTAATTTTGATAGAAGACATGCGAGATGAAGTCCCAGGGTGGATTGCAAGTTCTCTTAAGCAGGCAGAGGAATCTCTGAACGGGCGATTGCGTATCAACGACGAAACCGTAATTGTAATGAGAGATGGGGAGAAAGAAAGCATGGCTATGCGTAAGTGAATTTTAATTATTTTGCTTTGTTATTCGAATTATTTATTTTAATTATTTCAATTATTTTGAAAATTCACTAAAACTCTACTTTAATAATATTTAGTTTCAGTAAATAAATAATTTGTTTAGGATGTTAATTATTATATAGTTATACAAAAGTGGGTTCTCTACAAACTTTTAAAAAAATTGAAAAAATATAAAACTAACAATGGTATTAATAATCTATATTGTTGAGAAGCAAATTCGTAATAGGCCTAAAATTTTTGGCTAAATCTAATCATGTTGATTATTACGATCAAAATCAATCTATTATGCACTTTCAAGAGCAAGGTAAATTATATTCAGTATTGTTTAATTTATTAAGCATTGCAATAAGCATTTTGCTTTTCTTTTCATTTGTATATATTTATTGTTAAATCAAAAGACATGGCAAAACAACATTATTGTGATTGCCAAATTAGCCATTATTGACTTGACAAATAAACTATAAAAAGAAGAGGAGAGGGATCTACCTACCATCGATATCTCACAAACAAGTAAAGGAAAGAATTTTTTCACAACAATATTTGAAAGTAGAGAAAAAAATATATATAACGAGCTATCACCTTTATTCTTGCGATATCGCTATGGGGTGATAAACGGCAATGTTTGAAAATCCATAGCAAAAGTATTTTATTTCGTGTTTAGTTTTTTGGTCGTGAGCTTTGTTGTTTTGTTTGCGAGACCTTAATTTAATTATTAGATCTACCTTATATAAATATTTCATAAAATGTATTGTTATTTGTAAGATTTAACCATTTTTTAAATAACCTCTATAAAAGCTTACCCGTGGCTGGGATAAAAATGACCAACTGAACCTTTATCTTGGCAAAGGTGTAAACAATGAAAAATAGTGAATAAAAAAGTAAATTAAATTAAAAATTTTTTACAAAAGATAAATTAAATTAATAGTTTCTCCAACTCTGCTAATGAATATTTCTGCCAAAATACCAGATCAAGTTACAGATATACCTACAGTGTTATCTCTGTAAAATATGTACCCAAAATTTATATTTGCATTATATTTTGCATTGGTTGATTAATGTAACTATTATTAAAGTAAAATCTCTTTAAAAATAAGAATATAACTTTAAAAATAATAATATTAGATCTATTTGCCACCTGGCCATCATATTTTACCCCGCCTATGGGGTTGAAAAACAGCAATTAAAACACATTTCTACAATGATGAATTAGAATGAACATAGTCAGAGTTGTTTGTTTGATATATTTTATTTGTTGTGATATAATTTGATTTTTGCAATATAATTGTTTGCACTATTATAAATTAACTATATATTGAAAACTTTTAATACAAGAGTTTATAACTCAGCGGCGATTTAATCCAGAATTATTTTTAAAATTATTGTTCAGTCGAATATTTTTAAAATATAATAAGGTAGTTGATTTAGTGAGCTAAAAACATGTCACTATATCAACTGCTTTATCACTAATTCAACTGTTTAATAATTGTATTAATTTTCAATTATTAGTATGCGCAGCAATGGCGAAAGGAATCAGTTTAACATTAGATTTAACCTGGACGGGATGGCATCAAGCTCACGTGATGTCCGATCAGGCCGGTGTACCATATTACAGAGCTGATATTTCATTACAGCCCTTTGTGAGAGTTCTTGACGATTATCTAATGGAAAGATCGGGGAGTGACGCTGCTCTAATATTTCAAGATGAAAGCGGTACGTCGAAAACCTATTTAATTTATTTCAATAAAAACGGTTTTTTATAAGATTCATTATTATAGAATTAAATCAAGGATTGTATTATTTGGTGTCGACATCTGTTCTACGAGTTATAGTTCTAGACAATTTAGACAAAGATTCAATTAGAAGCTTATTGAATATAAGGCCAACCCCATCGTATTATGCGATATTTGCTACTACGCCTAATATGATTAAATTATTTAAAACGGTATGTTAAGCTTGAATCATGTCTTATAAATTTTAATATTAATACTTACGATTATTTAATATAGGCCGTTGTAAGTGATGTAGCTAATAGACTGGATCGATGGAATCTCGTTTTTATGGATTTTAAATCATCACAATTTGATTATAAAGATTTCTATAACATCAGTTTAATTACATTACAAAACCAAATATGCTGCAAATTACTTCATATTGAAGGTGATTGTACTTGTCCAGAAGATTTCAAGGTGAATATTATTGATAATAACTATTGTTGATGTCATACATTCACATTACAAAATCAAGCATTCCACTTTGATGAAGAATTGTGGGCTTTGATGAAGAAAGTTTTATCCGCAAATGAATGTCGGTTATCGATGACAGGTTTTTTTATTTTTTGTTAGTCAATATTTTATATACAGGTAACCCCCGCGTAACACGGTACTTCTATAACACGGATTCGCTCTAACACGGTTTCAGAATTGAGCAAAACCCTAATAAAATAAAAATTATAGTAAAATCTATGCAAATCAAACTTTCTTTAATCTAAAAATAGTAAAATCACAGTACAATAGCTCAATAAATATGTGAAACTAATGCAAAAATAACTAATATTTGAGACTTTTTATTCGAGTACGTTTTATAGATAAATTCTAGGGTTACCCGAACAATTAGTCAATTAGTCTTAAACAAAGATCCTTTAAATAAAATGAGCTTAAAATTTTAATGAAGTTAATTATTTGCATGTGTTAATATATGAATATCTTTTCGCTAAAAGTAACTTATCGGAAATATATATTTTTTTTTTGCAAAAAATAATGCAAAGATCTGAAGCTAGTACAGAAAACTGATCAGAGGATGAGGATATCTTGCAAAAAAGGATCGTGTTGGATAGCACTTACCAGTTAATTATGACAAAAAAAAAATCCAATAATATATATTACTTCTTAAAAAAATTATTGTTTTTTTGAATTCTTGGAACGTAACTTCTCTTTTTGTACTAGTTCCTTGTCCCGTATAACACGCTACTTTTTCGTAAAGTAACCCCCGCATAGGTTACCTGTATTTTATTATTTAAGGATCCGCTTTATATCATCAATCAGTTATTGCTTATCAGAGCCAATACTATCATTGAATACCCATGCGCAGACAGTTTTATCCCTTTCCACTCGGATGCCGCCGCTCCGGCGGCAAAATTCATATAAATCTCGGAATTCGCGAGTGGAAAGGGTTAATATTTGTATATTGCATGGCATAATAATGTTTGCACAATTTTGATTTTAAATATATTATATATAATATTTTCTGGACATCTTCAAATATTTCTTTTTCTATTTTTATTATCAGATCCAGCGCGCCTTTCTCGGTCTCTTGTTTTCGGTACTAGCCCGAAGTATTTCAATGCTTCCAAATGGTGGAAGTGAACTTACTACTGTAATAACGTGCGACAATGTAGAGACAGGAGATGATTTTAAAAATAGCACCAGATATGAATTACTAGGAAAAGTAACAAGTGAAGTAAATGACGACATTGGTCTTGTCATGTACGGAGACCAATTTACTATCACTTATGAAATGATGTGGGATGTCAGTGTTGTCAACGAAACAGACGATCTTGATCCAATTGCCAATTGGACGCTGACCTATAATTTAAATATGCTGCCGGATAAACAGCTTATTTCGACTAAAAGATTTTTTAGGATAGGAACAGCACAGGTAATAAAACTTATTTGAATAAACGCATTTAATGAAATGCAACTTTATGCACATTTTGTCTGTTTTAATTAATTAATTAATTTCTATCTTTGCTTTAGGCTATCCCGTGGGCATACAGAGTGACCAATCCAGAGACTGGTGCAATAGTGAAAAATCCGGATGGCACCGATAAATGGGAAGGATATTGCATCGATCTTATTGAAAAACTATCGGTTGACATGAATTTTGATTACGAATTAGTTGTTCCGAAAGATAATTCATTTGGTGTTCGTGCCCGGGATGGCACTTGGGACGGCTTGGTGGGAGATTTGGCTTCTGGGGTAAGATATAATACAATCATTACTATAATTTGAACATCCATTTACCTAAAAACCAGTACAAGTTTATTATTAAAATTTTAAAAGTGATTATATCAAAATATATTTAATTACTTTTATTAGACTTTTAACTGGTGTTTGTTAATATTAGGGTTTATACAAAAACCTATATTTCAGAAAACCAGTTTCTGAATTTTAATTTTACTAAGAAACCGGTTTTAACCGGTTTTCGAATTTTATATAGAAAATAAATTTTTGCTCGAATATTCTGTAATTTATCCGCAAATTTAGTGTAATTTAGAGCAGTATTTGACTGAATTTATTTATTGTTCAACTTTATAGATAGTAAACAAAATTATTTTAATTTTAATTAGTAGAACTAAAAAATAATAGTTTATGTGGACTTTGAACTTTGAAAATAATTATGCGTTATTCTTGCCATTTTCACATATAAGAATAAAAATATTTTTATTATAGTAAAAGGAAAGTTTTCGAATAAATTAAAATAATACATTTTTAAATTAAAAAAATTCATTAAATTAAAAAAAAAATGTTGGATACATGTTGATATATACTTGTTAATATCAATTTTAGTTTTAAAAACAATTAAGCTAAACTTGGGTATTGTCTGTTCCGAGCAATTTTAATTAATTAATTTTAAACATTTGTTTTTTTGTTTAATAAAATATGATTTAAAAAAACTTAGAACGTCTATCGAATTGCTACTTAGACGTGCCCTTTGTTTACTCGCAATATTTCCTGAAATAGAAAATACTCTCATACTTGCGACTAAATTATTCTTAATTGTTTTTAAAGTCTGATATAATAATTCTAAGTTTTTTGTTCTTTAATTTGTGGCTTCTAGGGTTTAAAACTCTTTTTTTTTAAGTTTGAGTAGAGGAAGTTACTTCTTCAAGAAGAAGTCACACTGATTTAAATTAATATATACACTGCTGGTATAAAAATCTAAATTAATATATACAAAATTTTTCTGGGAACAATTGCAGACTGATAAGATATCAAATGTTATTGAACTGATATGATTTCAAAAATCAAAACGCTTTCATCTATCTTTTATATTTGGCTATATTTGTCATTTTCCATTTATACAGTGAAAACCGATTTTTTCCACTAAAAAACCGGTTTTCGATTTTTATAATTTTCGCCAAAACACCGGTTTTTAAAACCGGTTTTTGAAAACCGACAAACCCTAGTTAATATGTGGTGATTTAATTAGAATCCCAATTATTGTAGGGGAACATTTTATTTGTTGTGATATCTATTTCAGAAATATTTAATCATTTTAATTTAATTTCTTAGGAAACTGATATGGTAGTAGCTTCTCTTACGATGACTTCCGAGCGCGAAGAGGTAATAGATTTCGTGGCGCCCTACTTTGAGCAATCAGGAATATTGATCGGTAAGTGGTTGATAGAAATCTAGCTTCGTTTCATAAATTGTCAATAAAGCAGTCATTACTTTTATTGAAAACTTTCGATGGCTTTGCAGATTAGGAAAACTGCGTTTTGGGCATTTTATGAAACTCATTGTCAGTTGTTCTAGCACAATTAGTATTTGAATGACATTGATATAATCATTTTCTGGCCCTTTCTTTCTACCTTTAGTGTACAAATACTACTATAAGTATAGAACAATTTTTAAGTGATTAATAAACACAATTTCTTTTCTTTTTATTATTTTATTTTTACTGTAGGAAATTTCAAAAATAATATTTTCGATTATATGTTGCATACGGTGCCGTCGCCTTACATTGTAAGTGCTTTTCGTGGCTTTGTTTTTCGTTCTTTGTTTCATCTCACGTTGATGACTTATGAACTAAAACATTTGTTATTTATTTATTTAAATATTCAATATTGAAATAAATGCACCGCAATAAGAAAAACAAGGGTGAATCACTGTTTCTCAAACTACCCTACTTCTACTTATATAAAATTCCACAAATCAAATAAAAGAACTAGTGGTGAATGGCATCGTGCCTTAAGGCAAATCCGTACTATAATAATATAATCGAAGAATATTTAATGTTGTCAAATATATTATTATAAATACTGGAACTTTCATCATTTGTATTTTATAGACAAAATATAAAAGCTTATAAATTAGACGATAATGTTTATATAAGTTCACATGAAAAGTAAATAAACAAAACTTAATGATCCCCTTTGAATATGAGTTAGAATGAAGAATCTTTCCTCATAATTCTAAGAGTTATATAAACTGAATTGCAAAGTTAAAATTATTTATTTTAAGTATTTCAGCTAGAATTAAAATTGAAATCAAAATTATTTTCGATATATTTTTTTTTGTAAATTAAAAAAAAATAATTTTTTTTTGCTTTTCCCAACAACAATTGTTTTATCCACACAAGTAAAAAGTTGTTTGAATCATTGAAATCGAATGCTTCATTTTCTCAAAAGCTGCTTTTTTTTTTACACATTTAGCTTCGTATCTTCAAAAACTGTCTTTGCAAAAAACTAATCACTACTTCTCCCCATCATTACAAATGGAATGTTTTTTGAAAAACTAATTAGCACTAATCCCCATTAGTAGGAATCGATTGCTTTTTCAATCACTCAAATCGGTTGAGCGGTACTACCGAAAACGTCGACGAAAAATTGTATCCACACGTACATACACACACGCACACACGTCAATTTTTTGCTGAGGTATGCCAAAATATTTAGAAACCTCTGGAACATGAAATTAGGCAAAAATCATCATTTTCGATTTTTGGCCCATTACTATAACTTACCCTACGGGAAGTTAACTAGGTACATCCAATAATACCTGCATTCATTTATATATATATATATAATATAAAATATTTTTTATAATTACAAAATATTATTGTTTGTTCCAAAATGTGGGAAGTCTAATATTACTTATAAGACACGCATTAATACTAAATAAACACTCAAATCACACATTACATTGAGAAATTTGAAAAATTGGGATAGTGTTTTTACATGCATTATTTCGGATTTAATACCAGCAAATAATATTTAAAGTATGCTAATAAAATTCACACTGACAATGAATGTTGCTATTAAGAAATATGCTATTTTAAACATAATAACAATGTCCTTGTAAAATGGTATAAAGCTTCTGCGCTGGATGGCACGATGTCCTGATTTTTTTATGTCATGCTTAGGGGGCGTCCATTAATCACGTGAGCGAGTTTTTAAGGATTTTTGGACCCTCCCTCCTCCTTGGTGATACACGGTGATATTCAAAATTACCCCCCCCCCCTTCCTCCACCAAACATCACGTGTATTTTTCGTTACATGATAAAACTGTATTTTTTTTTTTTTGAAAATGCTTGATTTTTTTTAAAAATCAGTTAAAAAATAAATACACGTTATATCTTACTATACCCCTCCCTCCCCCACGTGATATTTTGTGATTTTTTGTCAAACCCCCCCTCTCCCTAAAAATCTCACGTGATTAATGGACGCCCCTTACATAGAAATAGGAAAGCATACTGCAATCCACCACTAGTTTATAAAACCATTTTTATTAATTGAACATTTTGAAAATGATAGTATGTAATCTAAACTAGTGATGAGAAAACCTGTGCGACAAACTTCGCTTTTCAAGTTCATGACTGTGCTAAGATTAGAAGTGTGGCTAAGTATTGTGGGTGCTCTCGTGTTTACTGCTATTATGATATGGTTCCTGGACAAATATTCACCATATAGTGCCAGAAATAATAAACAAGCGTATCCTTATCCGTGCAGGTAAATGAAATGGATAAAAATTTATAATATTAAGTATTTATAATAAAATGTATAATATTAAAAAAATGTGAAAATTTGCAAAATGTTCAAAATATTAAAATGTGAGCAAATCAGTTTGATAAAATTTACTAGACAAACTGATTACTTAACAAAAAACTTGCAGTTTGGAAATTAAAAGTGCACTATATAATTACTACACATTTTATTCGATACTGCCAGGCACTTATTTCAGTTTATAAAATTGAGTCATTTACTTCTTCATAATATTATTATTGCAGTTACTATAAATTCTTTATTATATTTATATTATTTTACATTTATCAGGGATTTCACATTAAAAGAAAGTTTTTGGTTTGCACTGACGTCGTTTACACCGCAAGGAGGAGGTGAAGCACCAAAATCTCTTTCGGCACGAACATTGGTTGCTGCTTATTGGTTATTCGTAGTACTTATGTTGGCTACTTTTACCGCAAATTTGGCTGCCTTTTTAACGGTCGAGAGAATGCAGGTAAAATTTATAATTGAAATAAGACTAAAAAATTAATTACCTGACTGAAGCTTTTATAGGGTTCGTTTAATTTTGAACTATGTATTTCGAGATTTATAAATGCTTCGTCAATGTTAACATATTTCATATACTATTGGTTTATAACTTATATCTCAAGTTGTATTTTTATATTCGAAATTTGCGAAATATTTTTTATCTGCGTGAATGATATATTGTTATATTGTTAGGTTACCCTGATTGTAAGATTTGAATGAAAATATCCATATTATTCAGTATGAAGTTAGCAATAAATACTAGAAAAATAGATCCAAATTTACTAAATCTTTGTGTTGTGAATCAATATATGCGTAGGGTTGAGCGAGGCTCAAAGGTCGGCGGGCAAAAGGTTCCTCCACCGATATTTTAAAAAACAGTAAAATTAATTTTTTTTTACCAACAATATTTGATAAAGGGAAGAAATTTCATAATCATCGAGGGAAAAACATGTATAACTAAAGTAAAGCGCAACAAAGGAACAAGTGAAGTGATGCACTTTTAACAGATTGGTCAAATAATCAGATTTTTTACAAAAATTAAAACGAGTTGATTTTTTTCATGTATAACAATCACCTTAATTCTTACGACGTTGCTTTCGGGAGAAAAACGGCAGTGTTTGAAAATCCATAACAAAAGTATTTTCTTTCGTTGTTATTTGTTTTGTTTGTGAGCACTGTTGTTTAGTTTACGGAACCTTGATACAATTTTTAGGTATACGTTATTTAATTGTTTTATAAGATGTATTGTTGATTTTCAGTTAAATTCAACAGTTTTTTTATATAACCTCTATAAAAGCTTACATTCTTGGGCTAAAAAGAACCACTTGAATTTTTCTACTGACAAAGGTCTAAACCATTGCTTTTTAAACTATGGGTTGCCCAAATTATGAGGTTGCGAGGGATCTTAATGTCAAAAATATATATCATTTTATAACATCAGGTCTAGATTTTTGTATGATTTAAAACGAATTCTAAACTTACTTATGTATATATATAATAAATCATCTAAAAATAATAATTTCTTTTTTTTTATATTTATGTGGGGTCGTCAACAAAACTTGCAATTATAAATGGAGTCGTCAAGAAACTCCCAATCTTAAATGTGGTCGCAAATGACAAAAGTATAAGAAGCCCTGGTCTAAACACTAAAAAATAGTTAATAAAAAAGAAATTATGTTAAAAAAAGCAATTTTACAAGATATAAATTAAATAAATAGCTATTTCAACTTTGCTGAAAAATATATGTGACAAAATACCCGATCAAGGTTATTTACAGTGTTATCTCTAAAAAATGCACCCATAAAATTTATATGATGCATTAGTTGAATAACGTAGCTATTAATATGTAAAATTCCTTTAAAATTAAAATAAGACAATGGTCCTGTTTATCCCATGATGGTCTCATTTTACCCCGGTTATGGGGTAAATCGGACCATGTGACAAATTTTTGAAAAACAGCTAGAAGTTTTTCTATAATGAAGGATTTGCTTGGAGTTTTACTAAACACAGTCAGATAGTTGTTTGTTGGTAATTTTTAGTTGTGACATCATTGGTTTGGTTTTAACAATATATACTTGCTCAAAGATGAATTAGACCTTTGTGCACTGCTCTGTCCTATAATTAATTTATCAGAGAAATTTAAATCCTGGTGCTTCTAAACAACTAAATAATGCGCTATATTAAATAATTAATTTATTTACGTTAGTCTTAGATTTAGTATATAAGTCAGGTCAATTAAAAGCTTTTTTCTACAGTAAAAAAATGCATATTCCCCATTCGATGCGTCGCACGCCATCATAAAGCATTCGTGTCTCATATATTCCAGGCGCCCGTTCAGTCATTGGAACAACTGGCCAGACAATCCAGGATTAATTACACCGTCGTTGCGAATTCAGACACACATCGCTATTTCATCAACATGAAGTTCGCAGAGGACACATTGTACCGGTACTGTATAAAACACAGCAGGGTTTTGTTGCAAACATATACAACTGTTAGGGTTGTCGAACCCTTTTCTTCAATTAATAGGCAATTGTGGGAAATCATGAAAAACAGTTACTAATTACAGTTAATTTTACTATAATGAGGCTTTAACTTTTAAATAATAAGTGCTTTCGAATTGCATTTTCAAGTTTGCACTTTTAACAGATTGGTGCAAATAATCATTTTTTTTACAAATTTTAAGAGTTGATTTTTTGGGAATTATGTGCTTTATAAGAAATTTTATCGAGTTAGTGATATTTAGAAACAATTTTGGAATGAGAACAATGTTCGTATTAATAATTAATAATATTTCCGTAATTATTTAGAATACATTAATTACATTAGAACCTATTTTTTTGTTGGAAGTGGTTTTTGAAAGAATTCATTTATAAATGTACAAAATAATTCTACATGAAGATAATATATGTTACAAAATAATGAAAAAAGAAGAATTTCTTGGAAAAAAATCGAAAATTCTTGAAATATTCCCAAATTCTTTAAAGTCCTACAATTTATGCAATTAATTGTATAAGTTGTACAATAAGGGAAAACTCCAACATTTAAGTATACTCCCCAAATTATAGGCATCACAAATTTTTATATCAAATATCAGTACCTTTGATAATTAATAATTGAGTACTAAAAAACTAAGTTAATAATCAGCTTTAATAATAATTAAAAAATCTTGCGTAATTTTTTTGACGATAATTTATCAATGCATAAAATAATCCAAAATTTAATTAAAAGAAACATTTCTTGATCATTTTCCAAATATTACTATTAACGGAATCCGTCAACAATTAAAGAAATACCTAAAAAATAAGAGCATCACAAATTTTAATATCAGATGTTAGTAACTTTGATAAATAATAATTGAGTACTAAAATATATTAATACCTAATAATTTCTATTGATGATTTAAAAACTTAGCATAATTTTTTTGTCAAGTAGTTTTTAAAAGAATTTAAAGAAATAATTCTAAATTCGTACCAAATAATAAAAAAAGAAAATTTTCTTTTTCAAAATATTATTAATAAGCGATTATTTATATAAGCTGAACAAAGAATCCCACAATATTTTAAAAGAACACCCCGAATATTATCATAAATTTTACATTTCATATTTGTTCATCAGATATCAATTACTGTCATAATCAATAATTGAAGAATTACAGAGATGAATTTATTCTATTAATAATAAAAAACAACTAGCGTATTTTTTGCCAAGTGGTTTTTAAAAGAATTAATTTAAAAATGAATCAATGTACAAAATAATTTTAAATCCAAAGTACCAAATAAAAGAACAGTTTTTTGATGATTCTCTGAATATTTCAAAATGTTAGTAATAAGGTGACCATACATCCCGGTTTGGCCGGGACAGTCTTGGATTTCCACCTTGTGTCCCGGGTTTTCTAAAAGCAATATTTGTCCCGGATATCTTTTGTTTCGGATTGTCCCGGGTTTTCGAAAAGTATAGAATAAATTCAATCTTCGCACTTACTTGATAATAAAATTACAACTAACCATCAAATATCTGAAAATGATATGTACAACATGAAAAAGGCGGGTTAAAATAGCCTTTCACATTCTTAATTTTGAACTTCTATTTTTAATTCTACGAAAATTAACAATAAATATGGAAATGAACTTTTTGACTGTCTGGAATGAGTGCTAATTATTTTTAAATAATTATAAAGAGAATGTTTTGGCATTTAAAAAACCCTCCCTTCCACTGTCTGGAATGAGTGCTAATTATTTTTAAATAATTATAAAGAGAATGTTTTGGCATTTAAAAAACCCTCCATATCCCGACCCTGATTAGCATACCTAAAAATTACTGTCCCGGTTTTGACTTGAAAAAATATGCTCATCTTATTAGTAATAATGCGATTATTTGTATAAGCTGTACAAACTCGAGGAAAGCTCCCAAGATTTGAAGGAACTCCCAAAATTTTGCGTCATAAATTTTTACATAAGATACTAGCGATAATTTATAAAATAAAATATATCAATGTGAAAGATATCAGTGTGGACTTAGTAAGAACTTTTGTAACAATAAGGTTTTCATCTTTTTAGGGTTTGGAAAGAAATTACTCTAAACAGCACCAGTGACCAAACCCAGTATCGCGTTTGGGATTATCCAATCAAGGAACAATATGGCCACATTTTGATGGCCATCAATTCATCGATGCCCGTGGAAAACGCTACCGTCGGCTTCTTAAAAGTCAATCAACATGAAGACGCCGACTTCGCTTTCATTCACGACTCGGCGGAAATCAAGTGAGTTCTAATATTAGTACACAACCCACATGTAATGAATAGAGTGATAGTTGGTAGAGGATTTATTGAAAATAATAATACTGAAAGCCTCAAAGTAATCAATGCGATTTATAAATGTTTGATTTGAAAAATAAAACAAAATGTAATTCTCAACAAACATTTATTAACTGAAAAATTATAGTAGAAAAATGAATGGAGTACCGGTTACCTACCAGCTACTACTACATATTCTTGAATCTTTTTTTCACCATTTGGTATGGCCTATCTATTTTTCTTTTAAACTTTCTGCTTCCTTCTACGAGCCTGTATAGGTAATTAGAAAATATCAGCAATCTGATCTGGCATATTTTCGACAATATTACTATTAAACGATTTCTCCACCAGCTCTTCTGATTTATAAGTGCCTTCGCTTTCGCTAACCGTTTTATCTTATGCGTAGACATTACTTTTGGCTCGTGAACCGCATATAGATTATTGCTAGAGATGTCTGGAGTGTTGTTGCAAATAGAACAAAACGATCATTTATTTAATTATGACAGTTAGTCTTGAGCGTTAGCCAATTTTCGCCGATGTATCCCATTTTCTCGTAAATTTTCCTATATGAATATTACTATGATCATGATACACCAACCGGATTAGAACTAGATTTATTATATATTGCATGTGCAAAGGTCAGCTTTTCATTGATTGGAGATCTTGATTAAACTTACATAGACATACATTTAATTTCAATATAAACGTTTATATGTAAATTTTTTAAAATTTTTTTTTAATGACCTAATCGATAATCAAATATATTGTGATTGACATATACTACTTATATTTTAGTTTATGGACCGATTCTGCCGCATAACAGACCAATGTTATGGCAAGGCTATATTATGAAGAACTTCCCAATTCGTTCTAAATATTGACAAAAGCCATGTGGTTGCTGTGCAGTCAGGCATTTTTCTCAGTTTGTCAGATATAAAACCTAACCCACAAACCACACAAATGTCAAAAAACGATGTTAGATAACGGGGCCTTTCTGACTCTGCTTCATAACATACGAGTAACGTTGCAATTTACGTGTAAAACGCCTGAATGCACAGCAAATACATGATATTTTGGCAGTATTCAGTATGATTCAGTAGCTTAATGTATGCAAGTTGGAGCGTAACATGGCCTTGCCATAACATTGGTCTGTTGTGCGGCAGAATCGGCTCATTAATGATTGTATCAATACTTCTGACGATAAGTGATCTTATTAAGCGGCATCTTTTGACTGTTGGTTTTGAAGCATATTGGTGTTTATGGGCTTTTCCGTGATTAGGTCTCAATCATAGATCTCAAGTTGGATACCCTCCTCGGGCAGCTTGATGTCAACCAGGAGTGACATCATAGATAGCAAATGTTTCCAAGTGGAAATAACCCTTGTCTGTCATTAATAAAAAATCAATAAAAAATCACCTCTATTACAAAAATAATAATAATAAAATTCATCATATTGAGATATTGCAATCTACATGAACCTGCAAATTAAGTTAAGTCAAATCATCGCAGCGGCTTATGAGATCCTTGAGTTGTGATCAAATCTTTTTTTATTATTATTTTTGAACTGCAAATAAAACTTAAAGATTATATAAGCTGTTGTGCTGATTTGTCTTAATACTAGTCGGTTCTACAGATGGCAACCCAAACAGTTGTCACCTCTCGAAATATTATGACATTTTCTGTAATAGGGCGAATATTTTATTGATGCAGCAATGCCGGATCAGGGCATTGCTGGGATCAGGGTCATATAAGCTGTTGTGCTGTTTTGAATTAATACTAGTCGGTTCTACAGATGGCAACCCTAACAGTTGTCGCATCTCGAAATATTATGACATTTTCGGTAATAGGACGAATATTTTATTGATGCAGCAATGCCGGATCAGAAATATTTTTTAGTGAAAACCGATGTCACTACTGCTTAATTTAATAATTAACATATTGATATTGCTATCTATATTTCTAAGTGAAAACCATTATCACTACTGCTTGACATCAAACTACTCGAAGCTGGATCGATATCTGATTCAGGTCTAGCCGTTCTTGTCACTTTCCTACAATCAAATAATATAAAAAATATTGGTGTTTATGGCACACATGATCTAACTAAGATATATTTTTAAAGGTATATATATTTTTTTTTGATATTATGTAGGGGAAAGTCCCGTAACGCCGGACGGCACCAAGTATCCGACATTCTATTTAATACGTATTATTTAAGCGAGTATAAATTTTTTCATTTCAAAATACAAGTGAAAGGGGCACGGGGGCACACAGGTACAGGATCAAGCGTCAAGCCTCGTCTGTGACGCACACGGCCACGGCGAGAGCAAACCTTTCCTGTTTCAGGCGCAAAATCACGGCGTCACCTAAATATCAATGGAAGTAATTCTAGCATATTTATGCATTTACATTTGAGTGGTATGCAAAGATAAAAGTTGTACTTGATTGTTATCCGTAAAATGGTGAAATATTATTAGATCTTTTAACCAATTTTAGTAGGTGCATTAAGTCGTCCCTTAGTGCCGGACAGTAAACATATTGATATTTCTTGTGAGAATTTACGTAATTTATTTCAATTATTTAATTTTGTTCTGTATGAGTGCTAACGGTCACTACATGCACCCATTTTTGGTATTTCCTAGTCAAAGAATGAAAAGCTTATAATGAATGCACCAGCTGAGAGCATCGGTGTGGCCCAGCCAAAAGGGTGGATGAATAGTGACTTTTTTGCAATATCTAAGAATATTCGTCAAACACACATATGTGGAGACAGTGTAGATGGCTACATATGTGATCAATGTAGGTTATTTTGAAATGTCCGGTACTAGGTGCCACTGGTTAAAATCATATTCTTTTGATACCAAAGTTTGATTGATGGTATTAATTATTTTTTAGCAAAGATTGCAGTTTTGTTAAATTAGTTTGATTTCTAACTTTGTTATATAACATAAATCATAATTTAATAAACATTTCGTAAATTATTTTTTATTTATTTATAAATAACCTTAGGTGTCCGCCACTTGGGAACTTCCCCCTACTTATTATAATAAAATTATCAACCTATTCGATTTTCACCTGTTTCATATTTTCTACACGAATATGGTTTTAAACCTAATTGGTGCTAGTATGACTATTAAGTATATATAATTGAATTAACTATACTTTTCATTTACATATTTATTTTTTAAATATACCAATATTAAGCGTTGCTTCCAAATGAACGTTCTTAGTACATGTATGCATGCAAAATGCTACTTCTGTCATATTCAAATCTAATTTACATACGTCGTAAAGTTATTCGTTATTGTGTGCAGCACGCACTAGACTAATTATGCCTTTATTAATCTATTATGCGATAATTACGGGTCTCGATAAATTCATGGCGTCGCCTCGTGTCAGTATATTAATCAAACTATAAAACTAAAAATTATGACTATTTAATAGAAACGTAACAATTATGATAAGCATTATATAGGCTAATAGTTACTGAGGGGGGTAATGTTTTATTAATATATTGTTCTACACTATACTCTATAAATGTACCTGTATTGCGGTGACTTATTAAAGAGCAATTCCTTTCGCAGGTTCATGTTTTTTGAGGTTCTACCCACAAACTTTTTCGAATATTACCACTTAATTCAGGCTCCCATAATATTCCTTATTTATCTCCGACCTTATTTTCTTTAGATTATTTTCACTCAAATTACCCGTAGGGTAAGTTATAGTAATCGCAAAAAATCGAAATTGAAAATGAAATTATATATCGTTACGTTTCCTGAACATTTTGACATACCTTAGAAAAAATGGATGTATGTGTGTGTGTTGGAATACAAATTTTTGTCGACGATTTTGAGAGCACGGTTTGACCGATTTGAACGATTCAAAAAACATTCGATTCGTCTTGATAAGGAGACGTGCTGATTAGTTTTTGAAGAAGGCAGTTCGAGTCGTCAATCATTCAAAAAACATTTTACTTTTATTGATAAAATGAAGAACTGATTAAATTTTTGGGAAAGCAGGTTTAGCGATTTCAGAGATCGAGTAAAAAGCCATTTAGCGGTCAAAAATGATCTTTAAATATACGTACATCAAATTCTCACATATTTTATGGAGATTTTAATAATAAGTATAAATTTTGTTTGCAGTTCTATGGGTTACGTAACATTGTTTATCCGCTCGACTGCGACGCGGCGCTTATGCGCTTCGATATTTTGTCTCTACGCAGCTAAAGCAGCACGATTACTTTGAAAAAAAGTTCAAAATTTCAATATCATTCAAATTTATTTCAAATATTTCAAAATATAATAAAAATATTTTTTTTAAAAGTCAATTTTCATCAAACCTCAATCAGAACTTTCGCTCGTATTTAAATGATAACCCACCTGCTAACCCAGAGATTTTCAACCTTTCGTACCGCACCTTCTTGTTTTTTTTAAAAAAATATTGCAGGTGGCTCGTCCCAGTGCTGAAAATAGACTTAACCTATCTATATTTTAATAATTTATTATTATAATTAATCTAATATTGATTATGTATTATTTTATTAGATGCACAATGCTCGCCAAGAGTCTTTTTCACTTGGAAACATATTTTAGGGTACCGATTCTGCCGCATAACAGAAAAATGTTATGGGTAAGCCATGTTACTCTTCAACTTGCATACATTATGCTACTGAATCATACTGAATACTGTCAAAAATGTCATG
>NW_020538040.1:157076882-157079382 GCF_003426905.1 Ctenocephalides felis
ATATATTTTTTTGATATTATGTAGGGGAAAGTCCCGTAACGCCGGACGGCACCAAGTATCCGACATTCTATTTAATACGTATTATTTAAGCGAGTATAAATTTTTTCATTTCATAAATACAAGTGAAAGGGGCACGGGGGCACACAGGTACAGGATCAAGCGTCAAGCCTCGTCTGTGACGCACACGGCCACGGCGAGAGCAAACCTTTCCTGTTTCAGGCGCAAAATCACGGCGTCACCTAAATATCAATGGAAGTAATTCTAGCATATTTATGCATTTACATTTGAGTGGTATGCAAAGATAAAAGTTGTACTTGATTGTTATCCGTAAAATGGTGAATATTATTAGATCTTTTAACCAATTTTAGTAGGTGCATTAAGTCGTCCCTTAGTGCCGGACAGTAAACATATTGATATTTCTTGTGAGAATTTACGTAATTTATTTCAATTATTTAATTTTGTTCTGTATGAGTGCTAACGGTCACTACATGCACCCATTTTGGTATTTCCTAGTCAAAGAATGAAAAGCTTATAATGAATGCACCAGCTGAGAGCATCGGTGTGGCCCAGCCAAAAGGGTGGATGAATAGTGACTTTTTTGCAATATCTAAGAATATTCGTCAAACACACATATGTGGAGACAGTGTAGATGGCTACATATGTGATCAATGTAGGTTATTTTGAAATGTCCGGTACTAGGTGCCACTGGTTAAAATCATATTCTTTTGATACCAAAGTTTGATTGATGGTATTAATTATTTTTTAGCAAAGATTGCAGTTTTGTTAAATTAGTTTGATTTCTAACTTTGTTATAACATAAATCATAATTTAATAAACATTTCGTAAATTATTTTTTTATTTATTTATAAATAACCTTAGGTGTCCGCCACTTGGGAACTTCCCCCTACTTATTATAATAAAATTATCAACCTATTCGATTTTCACCTGTTTCATATTTTCTACACGAATATGGTTTTAAACCTAATTGGTGCTAGTATGACTATTAAGTATATATAATTGAATTAACTATACTTTTCATTTACATATTATTTTTTAAATATACCAATATTAAGCGTTGCTTCCAAATGAACGTTCTTAGTACATGTATGCATGCAAAATGCTACTTCTGTCATATTCAAATCTAATTTACATACGTCGTAAAGTTATTCGTTATTGTGTGCAGCACGCACTAGACTAATTATGCCTTTATTAATCTATTATGCGATAATTACGGGTCTCGATAAATTCATGGCGTCGCCTCGTGTCAGTATATTAATCAAACTATAAAACTAAAAATTATGACTATTTAATAGAAACGTAACAATTATGATAAGCATTATATAGGCTAATAGTTACTGAGGGGGGTAATGTTTTATTAATATATTGTTCTACACTATACTCTATAAATGTACCTGTATTGCGGTGACTTATTAAAGAGCAATTCCTTTCGCAGGTTCATGTTTTTTGAGGTTCTACCCACAAACTTTTTCGAATATTACCACTTAATTCAGGCTCCCATAATATTCCTTATTTATCTCCGACCTTATTTTCTTTAGATTATTTTCACTCAAATTACCCGTAGGGTAAGTTATAGTAATCGCAAAAAATCGAAATTGAAAATGAAATTATATATCGTTACGTTTCCTGAACATTTTGACATACCTTAGAAAAAATGGATGTATGTGTGTGTGTTGGAATACAAATTTTTGTCGACGATTTTGAGAGCACGGTTTGACCGATTTGAACGATTCAAAAAACATTCGATTCGTCTTGATAAGGAGACGTGCTGATTAGTTTTTTGAAGAAGGCAGTTCGAGTCGTCAATCATTCAAAAAACATTTTACTTTTATTGATAAAATGAAGAACTGATTAAATTTTTGGGAAAGCAGGTTTAGCGATTTCAGAGATCGAGTAAAAAGCCATTTAGCGGTCAAAAATGATCTTTAAATATACGTACATCAAATTCTCACATATTTTATGGAGATTTTAATAATAAGTATAAATTTTGTTTGCAGTTCTATGGGTTACGTAACATTGTTTATCCGCTCGACTGCGACGCGGCGCTTATGCGCTTCGATATTTTGTCTCTACGCAGCTAAAGCAGCACGATTACTTTGAAAAAAAGTTCAAAATTTCAATATCATTCAAATTTTATTTCAAATATTTCAAAATATAATAAAAATATTTTTTTTAAAAGTCAATTTTCATCAAACCTCAATCAGAACTTTCGCTCGTATTTAAATGATAACCCACCTGCTAACCCAGAGATTTTCAACCTTTTCGTACCGCACCTTCTTGTTTTTTTTTAAAAAAATATTGCAGGTGGCTCGTCCCAGTGCTGAAAATAGACTTAACCTATCTATATTTTAATAATTTATTATTATAATTAATCTAATATTGATTATGTATTATTTTATTAGATGCACAATGCTCGCCAAGAGTCTTTTTCACTTGGAAACATATTTTAGGGTACCGATTCTGCCGCATAACAGAAAAATGT
>NW_020538040.1:157084382-157112213 GCF_003426905.1 Ctenocephalides felis
ATGCGACAAAAAGTTCATAGCTATATGAATCTAAACTAATTTCAGAAATACTGAAATATTTTTATGAATTTTACAAAAGATTTTTTGCATCAATCTGCCTCTGTTCCAAAATATTATGCTTTTATCTATAAATTGTTTAAGTTTTCGATCACGTACAAACACGTACTGCAACTTCGAAATACCTGATCTGTGTAACTTTTGTATTTTAGCAAAATCATCACTCAATCATTTATTATATATTTTATTCATTTCAGATAACAAAAATTAAATAATTAGTAGATAATTATACAAATAGTAAATAATTTGTAGGTGACTTTTTATAAAATAATTGTTTATATTACAAAAAATGATAATTTAATGGCTATATAATTGAGCAAATTTTGGTATTTTTGGATAAAAAGTAACATTATTCTTTTGTTTTTTTTATTTTTAGATACGAAGTAACACGGAATTGTAATCTCACCGAGGTAGGAGAGATATTTGCTGAGCAACCGTATGCAGTAGCTGTTCAGCAAGGAAGCCATTTACAAGATGAGATCAGCCGAAAAATTTTAGATCTTCAGAAAGACAGATATTTTGAACAGTTGTCTAATAAATATTGGAATCAATCTGCTAAAGGCCTTTGTCCGAATACAGACGATAGCGAAGGCATCACACTAGAAAGTCTTGGTAAATTTAATGAGTCTACTTAAATGCACTTTTATAACATATTATGATCATTATTGAACTACCAAAAACTTGAGAATGATAATTCACCATGCTAATTTATCAGAAAGGCATTAATTGATAAAGCGAGATATTTTGTATTAAATTTGGAAATTTTATGCATGTTGCGAGATCACAACTTTATCAAAATTTTCTTTAAGAAATAAATAATTATAAAAATATGTAAGTAAGCAAATGTCTAATTTTAGACCAGTATATCGGTATAGTAAAAACTAGCTTTTTCGTTATTTGCATACGTGAGTTGATGGTGAATTATGAACTCATTGAGAATGATTTGCATAATAAATGTGTATAGAGACATATTTATTAATATGTATATATATATATATACATATATATATATATATATATATATATATATATATATATATTATATGCATCAGGGTGGTCCTTAATATGTACATTTTTGAATTTCCTTGCTTCCAAGGGCTCAAATGGTTTCAAATTGATAAAAAACAATTTTTTGAAAGTTTTAGCTCTTAATATTGCCTTTTAGATAGTGCGCAATTCAATCAATGGAAATAGCATGAAAAAAACTTCAAAAAATTTGCAGAGCGTCGAATTTTCAATAAAAAATGACACAATTTTTCACTTTTAATTCATTTGTCGCTGAGTTATACCTAAAATTTTCTTTTCTAAATTTTCAAAAAAAAGTTAATATCAAAAGCTAAAACTTTCATTTAATAAATACAACCATTTCTTTAATATTCATAACGCATACATTATATTTAATAAACGAGTATCTTCTTAAGTATTTGATTATTTGCAAAATTATCCATAAATTAAGTATGTTGTGTAATTATAATGATTACCTTTTAGGTGGCGTTTTTATAGCAACAATATTTGGTTTGGTATTGGCAATGATCACTTTAGCAGGAGAAATTTTCTATCACAAGCGCAAAAAACGTAATAATGTGCAGCAGGTCAAACCAGCAGTGGTTCAGCCTGGATACAATTATGGTGCAGACTACGACCCTCCACTCAAAGAAAGGCCTTTAAGAAGAGTTACAATAGGTAAAATTAATTTTATTTTTTTATTTGCACGCACATATTATAATATAATTTCTAACAATAGTTGATATGAAAGTTTGCGTATATTTATTTTATATTCGGTATAAAGTAGAAATAAGATAAACGCACGTATAAAGGTAATGCATTTCTATTAATTAAAGGCAAAATATTTTTTGTAATCAATATTGGAATTCCGGTAGCAATTATATTACTCGATCACTTTGTTGCTTATTTGCACTTTGCAATATATATACGTTGATTTCGTAAAAAAAAACTATTCATGATATCAGGAACCAGCTTTCGTCCAGTGATCGAGAAGAATCCGCCGCGTGTGTCGTACGTGTCCGTATTTCCTCGGCAGCAGTTACATCCATGACCTCCGATCAGAGGAAATTACCAGGAATATGAAAGTTCACCAGGCATAGATTGGGCGCGTTGAAGTCCGTTTGTTCCTGCAGTAGCTTAATGTGCTCACATATGCAATAATAGTATATCACGTACAATATGGGACCAATATTTTGTTGAAAAATCTGATTATTGATAATATGCTCTACATGTAACTGATATATAGTATGCAATTCACAGAAGACGTGTATATAGTTAGCGTTCTGTTGTAGCAAATAGATTTGTATTAACTAAAAATTATTTTTAATAAATAGTATCTAACATAAGTGAGTCAGTAAATTATTAGAAACACGCGCACTTTGCATAATTTTGAAAAGAGCTTATCTACAATTTAAACACACTACTAGTGATTCATTAATATTGCATATATGAGTATTTATGCATGGGCGTAGCCAGGGTATTAGTATGGGAACAAACTTTACTAGGATGATTTTTTAGGTGGGTGCAACGGACCCTAGCTACGCCCGTGGTTTCATGTGCCAACTTTTGTGTCTACAAAGTTTCTAAATGGGTTAAAGAAATTAAATTCTATATATTATTTAGATTTATACTTACCTGTTAAAATTTTAAAGAAGATTTACCTGCAGTTTGCGGTATCTTGGCATGAAAAATTTGAACGTAACTTTTTCAAAATAAACTTTATTTTTGCAAAAATTTTAAAATATAGATTTTATCTGAAAATCGCTGTAAAAAATATTGTTTAGTTTTATAATTCATTACATACAATATTTATAACTCTAATGCAATGCTAATATTTTTTCATTTTCTACGTTTCTCTGTGTTTATAAGTAAGGTGACCATACGTCCCGGATTGGCCGAGACAGTCCCGGATTTCCACCTTGTGTCCCGGGTTTTTCTTAAAACAATATTTGTCCCGGATTTTGATTTTTTGTCCCGGATGTCCCGGTTTTTCGAAATTGAATAGTTAAATTAACAAAAATTAAGAAAACAAACTAACAGTTGCTATTTTTTTCAAATCAATTATAAAGAAAATTGAATGGAACTTATATAAATCGAAAAATACAAGATATAATGTCATAGGTAAAGAAGTATTGCATATAAAAGTCGAAGTATAAGCTTAAGCTTACTAAAAGTCCGCAATTATGATAAAAAAAATTTATTTAAAAAAACTGTTTTTTCATTGTATCCTTGTATAGCATTTGTTATATAAACGAACAACACCCCCCTCCCCCCCCCCCAACGTCCCGGATTAGCATAACTAAAAATTGCCGTCCCGGATTTGACTTAAAAAAAATATGGTCACCTTATTATAAGAGATTCAAACATTACATACGCGACTCTATTGTTAATATTTTTTAATAATTACCAAAATCTGTCGATGTATCCAAATGTCAGCTATTTTGTAAATTTCATTCATTTTATATTTGGCGTTTGTTCTTCGGAAGTACAACAACGTCTTAAGCAAAACTTCTGCTCATTTAAGATCGGTAATATAGTGTATAAGTAATATGACATTATTGACAAATTTTTTGACGTTACATATGTCAAGTCACTACATGTGACTGTGTTATTGAGTTATTATTTTTCTTATATTTAATCTGGATGTTTTCACTTGTAGCGTTGTTTAAAGCTTGCTTCGCCAATAACAATTAATGATTTTATTTAGTCTTAATAGAGCACAATTTAAAAAAATCAAAATAAGTTATAGCAAAAAGTAAAATTGATTATGTATATGCATATATGATGTATATATAAAGGGGTCACCTTATTCAGTATTATAAAAATATTGGTCTATATAAAACATTCTGTTATGTAATGTGCATAAAGATATGAATAATTACAATCCAATAATAGTGATAAAGATCTCAGGGTCAAAATCTGAAATATGTTATTAGTTAATAATTATTATGAAAAACATAATAATTTGTAAAAATATGCTCGTATATTGTATGTTGATATATATATATATATATATATATATATATATATATATATATACGAGTATATATATTGATAACGTTATAAATTTTCAACCATAGTATCAGTTATATATTTGCTTACAAAATACCACTGTAGATATTAATAAATGTTTAGATTTATTATTGATATTTTTTATTATATAGTAGCGGAGACTGAGTACGGTTGTGCCACCGTTTTTTTGGTCAGCCATAATTTTGTTAATTTACCAGTTAGATAGCTGAAAGAAATATAAATTAAGTGGTAATTTGTAATTTGTGGAAATACTAAATACGATGGATGAGCCACAAAATCAAATCATACAAAAAAGGGCGAGTTTTACAACCTTCCACATCCCCAGGAACGATTGTGACAGACATAAAAATATGTTACAAAACAATAGACTTAAACATCAAAATGGCTTATAACGACTTTTATTGTCAGAAATATATATCACAACACGTCATAACCATTTAAACAAAGCTAATGAATATAATATAGCAATATATAACAAAACATATTTTTTAAACAAAGTTAGTAAGAAATCATTCTGATTTTTTTTATCTTATTTTGAATTTTTCTTTACCTTTCTCTTTATCATTTTGTCTTAGTTAAGTTATTTTTTTTACTTATTAAATTTTATCAGAAAAGGGAAAAAATACATGTCACAACCATACCTATAATATTTGTCACAAAGGTACCCACCTAACGCACACTTTTGAAAATAAATCATCGTTATGACTGACCTAAGTAATCTATACAAAAACTTATTCTTGGTAATTGACTACTAATGTTTAACTTACATCAAAATAACAACAAAGTGATCTATCTGTATAAGTGTAACAGTTATTATTAAAAGAAACCGAACGAAAAAATGTACTTCTGTTTCTTTTTTAAATGCAATGCGGTCTATAGATCATGTTGATGTCAGGCGCTGACTAAAAGCAATAATGGAAACTTGTTCAAAAAAACATACTACATCATACGCCCCTTGAAAACTTTCACAAAACAGTATAGTTTAGTTGTTATAACGACTGTCACTACTGCACCCTGGCACAACCGTACACAGTCTTCCCTACACTGCGGATCTATTAGTTTTCATATAGTAACAAGGTAGTCTTAGCAGTGATTAAAAGCCCTATTCACATTAATTATTTAATTATTATCCACATACCATCGTTTGCAAAATGAATGCCTTAAAATATATCGCGATTGCTGTTAATGTGCGGTTTAAGTGAAAAATTTGAATCGGGCTCTTAGTTGTCTGGTACATTTAACTGGCACAAAAACATTGCTGCAGCATTCCAATGATTCATTTTCAAATGAAATGATGGGTTATCTGTATATCACGTGTGTACGATCAGCATTTTCTTTCGTCGTTGGATCACGCGAATATTTTTTAAATACTCTGAGCGAGCGATCGTGATTCGAATATGATCCCTCGTCATAACACTAACCGGTGATTATAGGCTACCTTCGCCGTTTGTTGAGAAGTATTAATGCGAATTAACCCTTTGACCAATTTTAATTGGAGCCGCATGGTTAACTTTTTTGTTTTGGTCTGAAAAACCGTCCGTACCGATGTCAAATGAACTAATTATTACTAGCAAACTGTTCATTTGAATAAGAATGGAATCAGTAATAGTGACCCCTGTTTTTTGTCATTGTAAGCTAAAATCAGTTATGTTGTTTTTATTGAAAATATTATAAAAATGTATTTGTACGTTATATAAAGAAATACTTTAATTTAAATATTTAAAATTTTTAATAATTGACATGAAGTGGGAATAAACTTGAATATTTTAAATTGCATCACATATGATATAAACCTGTGTTTCGAATATGCACTTCAACTGAAAATTCTATCACAAGAAACAAAGTTTGTTTATTGCAAAAATATAGAGTAATTTGTGAAAATAGCATCCATATGCTTATGCATTATCATTAATATATGGTACTTATTTCAAATATATATATATATATTAATTTCACATAATTTTTATGATTTAGGAACCAATTTTCCAATACAATTAAGGTCACCATTGGCCAGGACTGTCCCGGATTTCCACCTTGTGTCCCGGATTTACACCTTTTGTCCCGGGTTTTTCTAAAAGCAATATTTGTCCCGGATTTAGATCTTTTGTCCCGGAATGTCCCGTTTTTTTAATATTAATAGGTTAATTAACATAAATTACAAAAATAAACGAACAAGTGTTAATTTTTTCAAATTAATTATAAACAAAATTGAGCAAAGTTTTATACAAGGCTCAAATGCGAGTAAAAGAGAGATAAAACATAGTTAAAAGATTATTACATATAATTGAACAACAAAGTCCTTTCAAAAAGTCCGCAGTTCGATTAAAAAAAAATTATTCATATAAAAAAACTGGTTTTTGGTGTTTCCTTAAAAAGCATTTCTTTCCCGGTTTAGCATAGCTAAAAATTGTCGTCCATGTTTTGACTTAAAAAAATATGGTCACCTTAATATAGTAGAAATGTTATGACAACGCTATATTACGGTCCTGTCTTTGTATGAATTCGCAGTAAAAAGTGTCAAAAAGTTATGTAATTGCTGTTCAATCAATCGTTCCACACATAAAACCTAACCTACAAAACGCACAAACGTAAAATAACAATTTCATCATAAGTGCATCTTTTTGACGTCTCATTGATAACACATACGTGAAGTTAGGTTTTATGTGTAAAACGCCTTAATAGTACATAGTACATAGCTTTTTGCCAGTTTGTACTACCAATTCATACGAAGATAGGACCATAACATAACATTTCCATATCATTTCTATTGGAAGCTATCCTCATTTTCTATTTAGATTGGAAGAATTGGCCCTTTAACTTTTGATTTTAGTTCAATTATTGCATTGTAAATTTTAGATTTGCTTACAATTAGTGTTCCTAATATTTTTTAATTTGTTTTTCTTTACTTAATATAAACATGCTGTGTTTCTTTTACAGGTGGCTTTGAAACCTAAACCAATTTTAATGACTAGAGATTAATAAAATTAATGTCAACTATATCTATTTTAAAATATGACTAATAATATATTAGTATTTCCATATTTGTCATTGTTCTGATTTGAGCTTCTATTGTATTTTATTTAAAAGTATCTTTCTGTACATTTCTGAAACAATGTTATGGAAAAGCTAAGTTACGTAGCGCTTCTCATACAAAATGGTACTAAACACTGTTAAAATGCCATGTGCTTACTGTCCAGTCAGGTGTTTGATATATAGAAAACGCACAAATGTCAAAAAAACAATATAAACATAACTGCATTTAAGATGTGGCATAATAACACATGAGTGAAGTTGCATTTTATCTGTAAAACGCCTGATGGCACTTTGACAGTATTTTGTACAATTTTGTATTAGAGATAATACATTAGTATTTCATATTTGTCATTGTTCAAATTTGAGCCTCTATCGTTTTTTATTTAAAACTTTTTATTCTGTAAAACTCTAACAGTCTTTCTCTTTGTGCAATGAAATATATTGAATCAAGCTCTGCTTTCTTCTGCATGACGCCAAATTGAGTAATATAAGGACTGATTCTGCCGTAAAAAAGACCAATGTTATGGCAAGGCTATGCTATGTAGCGCTTCTCATACAAAATGGTTCTAAATACTGTCAAAATGTCATGTGGTTGTTGTGTAGTCAGGCGTATTAGATAGAAAACCTAACTTAGAAAACGCACATATGTAAAAAAAAAACAATGTTATCATATCTGCATCTTTGTGATGTGACATAATAACATGTGAGTGAAGTTTCATTTTATGCGTAATACATGGCATTTTGACAGTATTTAGTACCATTTTGTATGAGAAACACTACATAACATAGCCTTGCCGTAACATTGGTCTATTTTACGGCAACATTGTCTCCATAGTTTAAAACTATTGGCAAAATTACAACTTCTTATGACTCATTTTATAATTTATTTGTACTGTTATTACAAACTAATTCAGTTTTCAACAATACCATTCCAGTTAAAATTATTGATTGCATCAACTACAATGTTGTATGGAAGTTGATGAAATCTCATAAATTTGTCGTCGATAATATCTACGATCTCAGAAATCGGAATGTGTAACGATTCGAGTATCTGGCGATTGATTGTACCGAGTTCGCGTCCAATTATCATCGGCACTAGGAATCCCAACGAGGCATGCGGCGCGCTCGTATACGCTGCACTGAGGTAGTACAGATGTTCGCGCTGACTTTCTGCGATTTAAAACGGTCAGGTGCGTACTTTTGTTATGATTTAAAAGAAAAATCTGAATTAAGTGTTTATCGAAATTCCAGGCAAGAGCACATCGTTGGTTGAACAGTAAATTGATTTTTTTCGCTTTTTTTCTTAGCTTTTATTATTTAAGATTTTTTAATTACTGATCTAAAAACCTTCTTTTTTCAAAAAAAAAATCATGTATTTTTTTATTAATCTCATTTTTTTATTTATTACTTTTTGCGGTTATGGGTGTCCTATTCTTCAGGAACTATTGATAACAAATAAAACAATGTAAATTAATGTAATGAAATATTGAGTTTCTCGGCCATCGGCATGTATTTAGGCGGTACACATATATGCTTTCTCAACTCTAACAATTGCTTTTGCCAAACGCCTATCTGCGTTCTTTGGCCAGTTTGATGATTTTCGTAAAACGCATATATGCGGCGCTCGTCCTCGACTTAATATGTGATCTCTAAAACAGATTTATTGTCAAAATTAGGTAATAATATTTACAAACAAATTGTATCTGAGCATCTGTTCAGAAGTTGAATGAGTCGCATCTCGCATGCAAGCGAGTTAGGGATCGTTCAAGTATTACGTAAGCAGATTTAGTACAATTATTTACACCCCCATCTCCCTTTGTCAGCAAAAGTAAGCAAAGCTGTCACCAAAATGTCACTCAAAATAAGAAATCAAAACCCCCCGTCCCCCTATACTGCTTACGTAATACTTGAACGGCCCCTTACTTAAAAGATTCTATTCAATTTGAATCTTGCGAGTAACTTGAATGATCCGATTCAATTCGGATCATGGAGTAACTCGAATGATTCGATTCAATTCGGACCATGGAGTAACTCGAATGATTCGATTCCATTCGGACCATGGAGTAACTCGAATGATTCGATTCAATTCGGATCATGCGAGTAAATAAATTCAATTGATTCAATCCAATTCGGATCATGGAGTAACTCGATTGATTCTATTCAATCCGGATTATGGAGTTATTCGAATGATTTGATTCAATTCGGATCATGGAGTGACTCAAATGATTCGGTTCAATTCGGATCATGGAGTAACTCGAATGATTCGATTCAATTCGGATCAGGATCATGGAGTAACTCGAATGATTCGATTCAATTCGGAGTAACTCGAATGAGTCGATTGATTTTGGGTTGCACTCATGATTTAATTCATTTTTTATTTTAATATCTATATTTGTTAAAATTATATTTTCATATTTATTAAAATTTATGTTCGTACATATTGTAAATTTCGGCCTGATGCGAGTTGATTCAAGTAATAATAGAAAATTTTTATTATCATTAATTTTCAAAACAGAGTGTTTATAAGTTATCTTCAGTTAATATGTTCGTCCTCTTTTTCAATCGGTATTTTGTTATTCAATAAATTTATACATTATTAGGCTGAAGAGGACGAAATTATCAGAATTGACACATTGATTGCATATATTCGCTGTTTTTCATTATGTTCTTTTATTGTTTTTCTTTATTTAGACTGGGATAGTTATAGATATGAGTTTTTATAGCATTAGTTATTTAAGTACTTATATAGTAATCAGCAAATAGTAACAGGATACATCCACACTAGAAAGAATTACCATTGGGCAATCTTTCTAAATAACCCATATATTATAACATACCAATTACTAAATGTCTTCACTAAGACAGATTGTAATTTGAATGGTAAATAAAAAAATTTACATTATTTAAACATTGTCTTGGTAGTTCGACTCTGGCCTGCGATTAGCATTGAGTTCGTGAGCACAGTGGCCCGGCAATCCGGCAATCCGGCAATCAGGCAATGCTTACCGCGTTACGGCAATGCACAAGTTGTCGGCGACGTAACAATGAAAGAACTACACTCGCCTATAGTTTACTGATGCGTACTTATTATTGAACAGTGATAATTTTAAGTACTATGTATAAGACAATGACGTACAATTTTTAATTGACAGGTAATTTCAAATCGATATTCATTTTCCTAAAAGGTTGTATGTAGACTTTTAAAGATATAGGCATTAAACTTCTGAATATTTTACATTGTTGAAGCTAGAAGTCCGTAAGTTAGCATTGCTGTTCAAAAATTGTTTTACTAAAACCGATAGTATTGTAGTTAGCAATGGTATTTTGCGCTTTTTTGTAGTTCTAATTGATATAAAAAATACATGGAACTAGTGGGGCGCATGGCATCGTGCCTTAAGGCAAATTGCTGGAACTTCCCGTACCAAGAATTATCATTTTTTTAAAAACGATTAACATTTTTGAAAAAATTTTACTTCGGAAAAATTAGATTTTTGAGAAACTATAAATTTGACAAAAAATTACATTTTTTGAAAAAAAAATTTTTTTTGAAAAAAAATGTTTTCTTCATTTTGACATATTTTGGAAATTCTGAACTTTTTTTCAAAGCAATCCTTCTGCTTTAATTGCATAGAGACGAAATGTCAAAGCGCGAAAGCGCCGTGTCGCCGTCTAACGGATAAACATTGGTACGGAACCCATAGGAATGTAAACAAAATTTATGCTTATTGTTAAAATCTCTATAAAATATCTGATAATTTGATGTGCATATGTCTAATGATCATTTTTGACCGCCAAATGGCATTTTTTTTACTTTTTTCATTAGATCTCCGAAACCGCTAGAACTTCCTTCATGAAAACGATCAATTATTCATCTTGTCAATACAAGTAAAATGTTTTTTGAATTATTGAAATCGGACGCTTCGTTCTCTTAAAAATTGAGTTACCATTTTTGGCACTTTTGTCCTGTATCTTCGGAACGGCTAGACCTGCCTTCGCCAAAAGCTAATCAGCACGTCTCCTTATCAATACGAATCGAATGTTTTTTTATTTATTCAAATCGGTTGATCGGTGTTCCCAAAATCGTCGACGAAAATTTGTATCCGCACACACACACACACACGCACACACACACATATACACACACACACATACATACATCCATTTTTTCTAAGGTATGCCAAAATATTCAGAAACCTCTGAAACGTAAAGATAAATAAAAAAATTTATTTTCGATTTTTTTGCGATTACTATAACTTGCCCCACGAGAAGTTAAATATAAAGTTTTAACTGAATTTGTTTAAATAGCGAAAAAATCTATATTATAAATTTGTAATTTGAATACATATATAATTTCTCGAATTCTCTACTATTTCAACAAGATGATGAATTACATTATTCCTGTTTATACAGAAATGCTAATGTTTATTAGATTTATTGATTCATCATTGTGCATGTACTTCGTCTGACGATTTGATTCATTTTTGTATCTATAGTGGGTCATTTAAAGTGGCAGCATTTGTCCCTGAAACAAATATATGAAAAAAACATTATTAATTATTAACTTCTCGCAGGGTAAGTTATAGTAATCGTTCAAAAAACCAAAAAATACAAATTTTTGCACTTCTTTACGTTTTAAAGGTTTCTCAATATTTTGGCATACCTTACAAAAATTGATGTTTGTGTGGATAAAATTTTTCGTCCGCGTTTTTCCGAGAGCACGGATCAACCGATTTGAATTATTCAAAAAACATTCGATTCCTATTAATAAGGAGATGAGCTGACTAGGTTTTGACAAAGTTTGGTTTGTCATTTTAAAGCAAATTCAGTGCAAAGAGTGCAGAAAATGGAAATTAAGTTTCTGAGAGAACCGAGCATCCGATTTATTTGATTCAGAAAACATTTCACTCGTGTTTTAGAAATTTGATTTGTCTTAAGACACGATGCCAAGCACCACTAGTTTTCATTTTGATTAAAATTTGTTTTGCTTCAAGGAGATACGTTACAGCTATTTTTGACAATGATATCGTGTAAATGACCACCTTCAGTAAAATTGGGTTGTCGTATGCTTCCTCTTCAAATGGATCATCCTGTACTATTGAATTTAAACAATTTATTGATTATCTAATTTCATGATATGAAAATGACCAGTGATTTTGTTTCTGTCTCCTCCAAGCTTGCTTGATTCCCCACAATATAATAATTCGAGCAATGAGGTTTAAATATTGATTTTCATTCAAGATTTTGTCATGTCAGTGCTTCGTTTCAGTCTTAAACAATTTTTAATTTTTGCCCGTAAGGTTTATAATCAAATTGTGTTAACCAGTCGTTACTTACAACTATGGTCTCCTTCACGTTTTTATGATCGTTGATCGCCTTTTACATGATAAATTCTCAAATGAAATGAATAACGAAATTAAAATCGTAGAACTTTTATTAATAATAACTATATCCATTATATTTCAATGGCAAGTGCCTGAGTACTGTAAGCTTTTGGCGTGGTTACAGACGGCTGCACTGGAGTCAGAGAGCAGAGAGCAGCTGCATAGTGTCTCTCCAGCAGTCGGCCGCGAATGCGAGGCCGCATTCCCGTTCACGAAACGCGGAAACCATCAGACGGAGAATAACAATCATTCCCCCCAACGCGCAAGCCGAGCAGCCACACGGATTATCGAAATTAAATCGAATTTAAGACGACACGTGCAATGGAGAACTTGCTCAATTTTTTATAGAAGATCTTCCTACTTCAGTAGATATTTGCCTCGCTTAGGAATAACGTAGTTTGGTACTCGTAATCTAGCAATTCTGCAAATCTAATTTAAACTGAAGACCTAATTTACAGCAGTTATTTGCCAAACTCATTTCATGGTTAACTAGCTGTAAGTGGAATTCTGTCTTAAGGCAATTAAGGCATCGTGCCTTAAGGCAAATTGCTGGAACTTCCCGTACCGCAATTCAAAATTCGAGTAATTAAAAATAATCAATAAAAGTTGATCAATGATTTGAAACATTTAATAAAATTTTGAACCATATTAAATCATTCTATCTTAAATCATTTATTTTAAAATATTTTGGAAATTCTGAACTTTTTTTCAAAGCAATCGTACTGCTTTAACTGCATAAAGACGAAATATCGAAACGCGTAAGCGCCGCATCGCCGTCTAACGCGTAAACATTGGTACGGAACCCATAAGAATGTAAACAAAATTTATACTTATTGTTAAAATTTCTATAAAATATATGATAATTTAATGTACATATGTCTAAGTCATTTTTGACCGCCAAATGGCATTTTTTTTACTTTTTTTGTTAGATCTCCGAAACCGCTAGCCCTGCTTTTATGAAATGAAATATGAAATATGATCAATTCTTTATCTTGTCAATACAAGTAAAATGACACTTTTGACACTTTTTGCCCCATATCTTCGGAACGGCTAGACCTGCCTTCACCAAAAACTAATCAGCACGTCTCCTTATCAATACGAATCAAATGTTTTTGAATTATTCAAATCGCTTCATCCGTGTTCCCGAAATCGTCGACGAAAATTTGTATCCGCACACACACACATACACGCACATACACACACACACACATATACACACACACATACGAGGTGTGTTCAAAAAGTACCCGGAATTACTAATAATTAAATTTCGCGGGTCTGGAGTGTCTGATTGTCAAAATTTTTTATTGTGTTGGTATACATGCCCCTAAAGTATGATGAAATTTTCAGCTATATTCACTGTTTACTTTGTCTGTGGTAGTCGCTAAGGTTCGACGTGTTTTTCTGAGCTCGGCGATTTTTACAATGGAAGAATTGAAAAGTCAAAGAATTTGTATTAAATTTTGCGTAAAAAATGAAATAAAGTGTTGCAAAGTGCAAAAATTCACCAGATATGGCTCCGTGTGACTTTTTCCTATTCCCAAAGTTGAAGAGACCCATGAAAGGACGGCGGTTTTCCTCGATTGAAGAAAATCGCTGGGAGTGCTCAAGGACATATCAAAAAGTGAATATCAAGGGTGCTTCGAAAATTGGAAAAAACGCTGGCATAAGTGTATTATATCTGGGGGGGACTACTTTGAAGGGGACCACATTAATGTAGACGAATAAATAAATATTTTTTTGAAAAAACGAAAATTCCGGGTACTTTTTGAACAGACCTCGTACATCCATTTTTTTCTAAGGTATGCCAAAATGTTCAGAAACCTCTGAAACATAAAGATATATAGAAATTTTTATTTTCGATTTTTTTGCGATTACTATAACTTGCCCTACGGGAAGTTAATAAAATGTCAATAAATTAAAATAGACTCCACGATTAATTTTTAGGTTTTAGATTATATTGGAACACAATTTCATATAACGTGCTATATCAAAAATATAAATTTTACCTTTGTTAATTATATTGTACTTTTGTTATTGTTCTGGTCAAAGTGCGTAAAAACCTTGCATCATCTACTCTAGAGATAATTTATCTCTAGATCTAGATAATTTGTTTTTTATGTAATTCTTCTAGTATTTTTTAATTGAGCGATATCAGAAACACTGGACTGCATGCGATCTCAGTTATTATCGAAGAGCACGTGTTCAGTATGAGCTGCTGGTATATTAGTAAATACAAACAAAAATGCTTTGGATGCTTGTATCGTTGTTGAGGAAAGATCTTCGCGCTGGCCAGGTGTTCAAAATGTACAGAAACCTATTTTAATTTTATTTAGTCATAATTATAAAACTTTACAATCTATGTGGATCTTTTCAAATATATAGAGTAATCGATCATATCATTAAGTGATTGGTTTATATAGTATCTAATTACTAAGGTAACTCCAACGTAGATATATATTGTTCGAGTTTGCATTTTGACTTACTTTACTTTTACTTTGTTTGTGTGTGACGTAACTGACTAACGTGCGGCCTAGTGTGGACGGGGTCGCGAGTTCAAACCCTTGCACTGACAACCTGAATCGGGCAGCAGCGATGTCCATTTTCACTTGAAAATATAGATCAAACATATGTTTTCAATTGAAAATGAGCCGATTTGGGGCACTGCGGTGTGAAATGGCAATGGGAAATTTCTATCACACTATTTTTCCCTTAATCGAGTTGGAATTTAACTCAGCTCACGGATTGATCTACTCTAGTTCAATACCATCTATATTATTATTATTGTGAATGGTTTTTCAGCCACAAGTCGAAAAAATAAAAACAGAACGTAAATATAAATCTTCTTTAATACGTTTCGAGCTATTCTGCTAGCTCATCATTCAGCAAACCAGTTTAATTTTTTTTTTTTTAGAACAAAATATTTATGTTTTAATTGCCAAATGTTGTATAAAATAATTTTAAACTGGTTTGCTGAATGATGAGCTAGCAAAATAGCTCGAAACGTATTAAAAAAGATTTATATTTACGTTCTGTTTTTATTTTTTCGACTTGTGGCTGAAAAACCATTCACATTATGTTTCAAAGTCAAAATAAACAATATCAATATATATATATATATATATATATATATATATATATAGATTTAGCAGCCCATTCGTCGAAATGAAAATAAATTAGAAAAAAATAATTTTCTTTCTTATACGTTTCGACACTTGATGTGTGTCGAATATAAAAATTAAATATAAAATATATTTTTAAACGAAAATTTAGCACAAAAATATTGAAAAAAGAATTTTATTATTGAATTTCATCATAGAGCATAAAATTATGCTACCGTATATATAGATGACATTGGTGAGTAGCACTCAAGTAATTAATACACAAACACAAAATATGTAACAAAAACATGTAAGAGAAATTACTTAAGAAAGAAGCACATCATTGAAAAATAAAAATAAATTATACTTCAAAAAATAAATAAACTAACATAATAAATTAAACCATCATGTCTGAAAGGTTTATCTTTTCAGGCATGATGGTACGAATCAATTCATATTTCATCATTTGAGGTAAGATGGTCAAATTTATTATTTTCATTTATTTAATTAAATAAAAACGAACTGATGTTATATTGCATTTTATTGTTGTTAAGCTCAATTATTGTCAACATAAATGCATACATTAATTTTAAGTCCGAGCTACTTATTTTGTGTAATTTTTTGTATTATTTAATTTGTAATGTTTCAGAAATATAAATTGCCCAAGTTTAAATTTACGAAAAGGTTCCTACACCCTGATTTAAATATCGGTTTACACATGGTTGAAGAAAGAAGCACACGGATGATCGATCAGCTCAGAGAAGCCGCCGAGGATCATCGAATGATCACGTTCGCACGCACTCGCGGCACAGGCGGCTGCACGGGAAAAAGACACGATGAATTCGGCAACATCCACCTTTTGGATCATACGGTAACAGATAAACTTACCTGTTTCGATTAGATTTCGATTAATCGAAAATTTGGCTATTTTGAGGTACTAAATTCAAATAATTTTGCGATCTGAAATCACATCAATATAGTAATACTTTATTTTTAATTATTATTAACTAACGTAAGAAAGAAACAGAAAGAAAGAGAAGAAAAGAAAGAGAAAGAGAAAGAAAGAAAGAAAAAAAAGAAAGAAAGAGTAAGCAAGCAAGTGAAAGAAGAATTTCGATTAATCGAAAATTCGGCTATTTTGAGGTACTAAATTCAAATAATTTTGCGATCTGAAATCACTTCAATATACGTTTAGTAATACTTTATTTTTAATTATTATTAATTATCGTAAAAAAGAAAAAGAAAGAAAGAGTAAGAAAGAAAGAGAAGGAAAGAAGAGAAAGTAAGCAAGCAAGCGAAAGAAAGATAGATAAAAAGAAAGTGAAAGCAAGAAAGAGAAAGAAAGAAAGAGAAAGAAGGAAATAGAAAGAAAGAAAGGCAAAGAAAGAATCTTCAATGCTTTATATTGCTGGTTTGATAAGGTTTGAGAAAATTACAAAAAAAACATACACTAAACTAAATTAATTCCTAACAAATGCTATCAGACACTATGATTTTTTGTTGATTTCTAAGAAGTTTGTTTTATAGTCAATATAAAAATGAAATTGTTTAAATAATATTGCAATTGAGATTATATATAGGCATTTTATCTATGCACTTTTATTACTTTTTCATTTTTACCATTTACATATTTGAAATTCCGATTGGAAGCTCGATTAGAGCTTTTAACTATTTTGTCTAATTGTGATTTTATGTTACTATATAGTTGCTATTATTTCATTTATTAAATTCCCGTAGAGTAAGTTATAGTAATCGCAAAAAATCGAAATGAATATCTTTACGTTTTAAAAGTTTCTGAACAAAATGTTTATACTTAAAAAAATGTATGTACGTATGTATGAATGTATGTGTGTGTATGTATGTACGGATACAATTGATATGAAGACATGCGGACAATACATATGGAGATTAGTTTTCGGTCAAGGCAGGCCCAGCCGTTTCGTAGAACCGTCCGATTTAAATTATTCAAAAAACATTTAATTGTATTGAAGGAAGAAACTCATGAAATTTTTTGAACGACAGGTCTAGCGGTTTTGGAGATCCAATGAAAAAAGTTATTTGGCGGTCAAAAATGATCATTAGGCATATGCGCATCAAATTATCACATATTTATAGAGATTTTCGTAATTAGTACCTGTTTCGATTTTTTGCTATTTTGTCTTTACGCATCGCTACTGCTTTGAAAGAAAAATTCAAAATTTTCAAATAATTTCAAAATATGAAATAAAATTGAAATTTTTTAAATAGTTTAATTTTTTTTTAATTTCAAAATTCTTAAAAATCTAATTAAACGAAGTTGTCAAAAAGTTTTAAATTTTGATACGGGATGTTTCCCCAATTTGCCTTAAGGCACGATACCATGCACCACTAGTTATTTTAACTTCCGTGGGGCAAGTTATAGTAATCGTAAAAATATCGAAAATGAAAATTTTTATATATCTTTACGTTTCAAAACCTTCTGAACATTTTGGCATACCTTAGAAAAAATGGATGTATGGGTGTGTGTGTGTGTGCGTGTATGTATGTAATTCAAAAAACATTCGATTCGTATTGATAAGGAGACGTGCTGATTAGTTTTTGGCGGAGGCAGGTCTAGCCGTTCCGAAGATACGGGGCAAAAAGTGCCAAAAACGGTAACTCAGTTTTTAAGAGAACGGAGCGTCCGATTTTAATAATTCAAAAAACGTTTTACTTGTATTAACAAGGTGAACAACTGATCAAATTTTCATGAAGGCAGGTCTATCGGTTTCGGAGATCTAGTGAAAAAAGTAAAAAAAATGCCATCTGGCGGTCAAAAGTGATCATTAGACATTTGCACATCAAATTATCAGATATTTTATAGAGATTTTAACAATAAGTATAAGTTTTGTTTACATTCCTATTGATTACGTACCAATGTTACATATCGTCAAAAAGCTTACGCGCTTTGACATATCGTCTCTATGCAGTTAAAGCAGTACGATTGCTTTGAAAAAAAGTTCAGAATTTCCAAAATATGTCAAAATAAAGAAATTCAAAAGAAAGTCAAATAAAAGAAAGTAATTTTTTGTTAAATTCATAGTTTCTCAAGAATCTTATTTTTTCGAAGTCATTTTTTTTTCAAAAATGTTAATCGTTTTTAAAAAAATAATAATGTCTGGTACGGGAAGTTCCAGCAATTTGCCTTAAGGCACGATGCCATGTGCCCCACTAGTTATATTATTAAATTACAAATGTTTGCAATTTAAGTTGACAATTATTACATTAGTTATTCGTTTTGTAATGAATCGAATCATGACTGTGCAATTTTGTATCTGTAACTATACGATTTCAAGCAAATACAAAGATCGATTTTTTAAGGGATAATCGACGTCCTCAGGAGAGAATAAGTGCAGTGGAGTTTGCAGTGCGAGCAACAAGCGCCGCGGACCGACTGGCTGCCGAGCTGCCCGTCCGACTACCTCACGCAAAGCGACACCTGTCCAAACAGTTCGACGGCCTCCGGGACAGTGCAGTGTCAGATGCCATTTGGAAAGGTAAGGGCTTGCTTATGCATTATACTGAATGACTTCTTTTTAATAACATGCAGTTTAACGTAGATCGTGAAAAAATAATATTTTGTTGTTATTGATACATTTGAGGATAAATAATACTTCTGACGTATTTAACTTTTTCGGAGAAGTAGGATGTTGTTTTTATAGTATAATTGTAAAGCAATCTTTGGGGCCAATTTTTGGATGAAATATGTTTATTATGGAAATGCTATGTAATGAGTGTATATTCGTCTGAGTTGGTGGTAGTTAATTGTTAAAAGGCTATGCAGTTGGGTTGCGATCGTAACATAGCATAACCATAACATAACTATTTTATCCAAGAATTGACCCTTTTTATTTAATTATGATATTATTCATTCGTCGTTGTACAAATTATTGCAAAATATATGGCATTTTATGTCATAACATCAATCAAACAGAAGTCCTTAGCGCCCGCATGCAACTTTTTTCTAGCGCCCCCCCCCCCTTCAAATTTTTACTGTTTTAACAGTTTGTCATGTAAATTATATAAATATTTACAAATTTATTAAAAATTTATTTTTAATTATTCTGGATTTAGTACATAAAAAATTAAATATAATCTAAAAGCCTATAAAATACATTGATTTTAAATTTATTTAAAAAATCGAGGAAATTCGCGGGTTGATTATAATCAAATATTTTTCAATTTTCAATTATTTTTAACGTATGTGTTATATTAATGAAACATTTTACATTATGCAATTTATTCTATTGAGCAACTCATGCCAAGAGAGCTAAAAAAACTAGCTTTTCAATTTCAATCTAAATACTCATATTTCATTGTGATTTTTTCAAATTTTAATTTAATTTAATTTTTCACTGTTTACAATATCCAAAATTGCGTCGTAAACTTCTCCTTATTGATATCCTAAGAGCCGAATTGTATTTATCCTTGCTTTCGCGTCATATTCAGAGTATCAGGTTTTAAAGTTAAATTTTCAACGTATTTTAGAAGTATTGTCCAAAAATCAGTAAAAAGTGACTAGAAATTACACATTTCTTGAACTTTATTGGAAAAAACTAATTATATGTGATATGTAATATTTTTGCATAGTTAATTATTCTTAAATTTAGAGTATGGACACCACTAGGTATAACAAAAATCTTAAGATTTTCGTTCCAAAGTAAATTTTGCTTCCATTTTTCATATTTGTTCCATATCCATAACCCTAACCACGCATGTCTTCAACATTCAAAGTTCATCAGATGCAAAACATTTGCAACAAAAACCATTTTTCATTTTCCCGATTATATTTTGTTTAAACTAAATTAGCTTGCAATTTTTCGTCAATAATGCCCAATATTTAATTTAATCTCTCGCAGGTTTGCGCTTATGGAATTGAACACTAGATAATTTACTTTTCAAGTTCACGGCAACTTCAAATAAAAATTGAATAAGTAGATTATGCAATAAACAAAGCAGTCATTTACTAATTTGCAGAGTTATTAATCGGTTAATTGTTTCTACTGATCTTGCATTGCAAAATGTATATGCATTTTGTGTTTCCGTATCCCTAGTTAAGTTAGATTGTTTATTATATTTTATCAAGTATTCTAGATTTTATATAAGCAATAAAAATATAAATAATATATTGTAAATTTAATTTTCAAAACTTGTTTTGGCGCCCCCTAAGGCGTGCGCCCGCATTTTTTGCATGCATCGCATGCAAGGCAGGACCGGCCCTGTATATATATATATATATATATATATATATATATATATATATATAATTATATATGAATTTTATTGCTTTATTTATTCATTGGAATTCAAAAATAAGTAAAAATAAGATTTTTTCAACAACGATATTTGAAAGTAGAGGGACAAAGATGTAAGATAAGTTAAATAAATAGTTATACCAAATCTGCTGATGAATATTGTACAAAATGTAGCTATCAAATTTATATTTTGCATCGGTTGAGTAATGAAGCTATAGTTTTATAAAATCCCTTTAATATTAAAAAAAGACATTGGATGTCTTTGCTATCTGGCTGTCCATTTTATACTGCTTTTGAGGTAGAAAGGATCAAATGACAAATTTTTGGATGAGAGCAAAATACACATTTCTACAATGATGAATTAGCCGGGAGTTTTACTGAACATAGTCAGATAGTTGTTTATTTGTTGCAATAAATTTGGTTTGGTTTTCACAATATAATTGTTCAAAGTCAAATTGATCCTTTGTGCCCCGCCCTACCCTATTTGATATGTTTACTTTCTAAATAATATTATTCATTGTGCAGTGGCCGGCCATTTAGTTTTGTAGATAATAATGTTTGGTTTGTATCATTTTGACCGGCAATTGGCGACTAAATCCCATTGATGACATGTGCTCGTCTCAACATTCATTGACATGCATTGGAGGATGTTGAAACTGCCGCAGACGTAATCGCGCTTGAGCAGATCCAATGATATGTCGAGAGCCTTTACGAGGATCTAACAATGAGCGAAATTGTTTACGCTCGGTTTTCCTCAAAAATAATAATAAAAGAATGTAATCATTGAATATAGAAGATTTACCAAATACCACCGTATAATGCGAAGGGTTTTTTATGCGGGTTTCAACAACTTTGGTTTTGCGGTATTTCAGTGTGTAAATAATTGCGGCTACAAATCTGCAGCAATATTTAATAAAATAACAATATTTAAAAAAAAAACTTAATAATCTTTCGCGCAAAACCAAATACAGAACATTCACATTTTTGGCTCTGGTTGATTAGATTCGGCTCGCGGAATGTGGTTTTATTTCATTTGTCATAAGACGCATTGTTCAAATCGATTTTTGATATTTAAATTAATTTTAATAATTCAACATTATAAAATGAAACAAAACACAGATGTAAGACATTGTGGGACCGATTCTGCCGCATAACAAAAAAATGTTGTGGCAAGGCCATGTTACGCTCCAACTTCCATACATTATGCTACTGAATCAAATTGAACACTGTCAAAATGTCATGTATTTCTGTGCATTCAGGGGTTTCACCCATAAACTGCAATGTCACTCGTATGTTATGAAACTGGGTCAGAAAGACCCTGCTCGTTTTTTGACATTTTTCACCTGACAACCTGAGAAATACACCTGATTGCACATCAACTACATGGTTTTTGTCAATATTTAATATGGAAAGTTCTTCATAACATGGCCTTGCCATAACATTTTTCTGTTATGCGGCAGAATCGGTCCCTGTATATTTATTCATACTTCACACTAAATACTTCAATACAGCAAATACTGTGAATAAATATTTTCAGCATATATATATATATATATATATATATATATATTTATATGCGTGTGTGTTATTTGAAACTAGTGTTGAAATTGACTATAATGCAGTTTCTATAAAATAAATAAATTCCATAAAATGTAAATGTCGCACCGCATGAAATTAACCAAAGAGTATATAAATATCATGATGGTATATTATGTAATGTAATGTTTGCTAATTCGTTATTTATATTTCATACTAAACTAAATGAATAAAAAGATATGTACTTTTTTATATTTGACCAGCGAAAAGAACTACGTGTCCTATAAGCTGTTATTCTGACGTATATCTTAATCTAGATAAATTTTTTAAAGAGGACAACCCAGTTGTAAACTACTCTTGTATTAAAAATATTCTAAACGTAAAAATATTAAACAAATGTTTTCAGTTTGTGGTTCATTTTTGTATAACTGGTATAAGAATTATTTTTTAATCTTTTATATCTTATATCTAGAATTAATTATGAAAAAGCATGAACAGGTAAAAATTCTATATAATAATAAATTTAAATAATTTTAAAATAAATCTGTGTAATAATTAGGCCGTCCCTGCGCTAATGCAGTCGTCTCTTCGACTCGTAATTTTTTGCTCCTTGCGCGGCGCGGTGTGTACGGAACGCAAATGCGCAATTACGATCTTTGTTTTTGAACCGAGAATTATACCTCATACCTTATTGGGGCCCACATGCATCGAGACCAATCTTTTAAGGTTATCTCATGACTTCGTAGAGCGTAATCAAACATGGCATTAGGAGATGTTTGTAAATACGTATTTATTAATATCAGATTGTAAGCGCAATTGCAATGAGGATAAAGAGAGAGCTTAGAAGTACAACTATGTTAAAAAAAATGTTTTATGATTGGCGTTCGAATTTTAGCCATGTGGCCCTATAAGGGAGACTGAGTACGGTTGTGCCACTTTTTCTTGATCAGCAATATTTCTGTTAATTTACCAGTTAGCCGAGAGAAACATAAATTAAATGGTAATTTGAACATTTGTTCATGTGGAAATACTAAAATAATGTCTTTAAATACGATGGATATGTCATACAAGAAAAGGGTGAATATTACAAACGTCCACACCCCCAGGGACGGTTGTGACAGGCATATAAATGAACTACAATAGGCATAAACACCAAATTGGTTTATAACGACTTTAATTGTCAGAAGTATGTACCACAACACAACATAACCATTTCATATAAGCTAATGAATATAATCTAGTAATTAACACTACCCTGAAAAAGTTTGGACTCACTTAGGAAAATCGTTTTTTTTTGTCACTTTATTTATCGTTCTCCTCCGACAGTTTAATATACGTATTGATATAGAAAACATTTTAAGAATGATTTTTGAGCGTTTCCTTTAAATTCTTATTTATTTATTGCACAGAAATATGTTAATTTTCGAAATATTGTAAAATGTACAATGTTACAAATTATCACTTCGAATTACATTAACTATTTTTTTTAACTCAAATTAAATTTTACTCAATGCATCATCATTTAAAAATTTGTGGGGCCATCATCAAACCGAAAGACCAACATATTGACAAAAAACGGCTGGATTGATTTTTTTCGTTTTTTACACAAAAATTTAAAAATATCACATGTAAATGTTTTTAACTCGTAAATTGAATGTAAGTCTCAACGAAATTATTATGAAGAATAAAGTGATGAATAAAAAAGACAACGATTTTTCTAAGTGAGTCCAAACTTTTGCAGGCTAGTGTATAAAAAAACTTAATTTTTTAAACAAAATTGACAAGATTTCTTTGTGTTTCTTATTTCGTATTTTGTCTCAGTTAAGTAAATTTTTTTACCTGTTTAATCTTTACCCGAAAAGGACAAGAAATACATGTCACAACACCGTACCCACAAAATTTGTCATAATCGTACCCAATGTGCACTTTTGAAAACAAATCACTATTATGACTGAGCTAAATTATCTAATTGTAAGCAAAAACTAATTACTGGCCAATAACAAAGTTCAACTTACAGCAAAATAACAAACAATGTAATATGCATACAATTAACAGTTATTATTAAAACAATTCGAACATGAAAACTTACTTTTGACTCTTTAAAAGCAATGAGGTCTACAGATCATAACAGGTAATGCACTGTCTGAAATTTATTAAAATCTATTTCTACATTAAAAACTATGTTTCTGGGAAATTCGTTTGTTATATTCATATTTACTAATACTTTCAAACTAAAAAAATCTAACCTTTTAAATAGTTAGAGAAATAACTGGAATTTTTAAAGGCTGCCACGATCCGCGTGCCGCAAAGCCATAGTTAAAAATGCCTTTTGTTCAATTTTATGAATGTAACTTTCCCACATTCAAGCAAAATTCTATTGTAGAAAATAACATTCTTGTAGCATCTCTCACAAAATTTTACTTACGCTTTTCTAAAGCCTAATATTTTTGAAAACAAATATTCAACACAAAATAATAATAAATGTAATTTAACATAGTGAATACGAGTACAAACAAATTAATGCATTTTTTTGATTTTAGAATATAACGATACATTTATATATATTTTTTATTTTTTTTTTCATTTTATATTTGATAACACAATATATTCAAGATATGTATAATCAATTTAAGTTTGAATTGAATAGAATTTTGTATTTATAATAGCGTTCACTTACACTGTAAAAATTTTTATTATAAAATATCAAATAATGTTTCAGTTTGTTTTTCATACTGTAACAAACATTAAAAAACTTTTATCAAAACTTTTTTATTAGTCAGCAGTACTTATCAGTGGCGTTTTCCGAAATGTTATACATATTTCTTTTTTATTGTTGGCGGCGCCAAAGTGAAATCGGAAAACTTTGATCATGCCCGAATCTGATAGTGATCGTAAAATCTGTAAAAGTTTCAAGCCAGACGTCGCAAATAGGCTCCTTATCTTCGATCAAACAACTCATGATTTGCCAAATGTTTTCATATATTTTTAATTTTGTTTAAATTGCATTTATTTTTAAGCTTTATAGTTATTTAATTGCCAAATTGATTTTATAATAAGACTTTCATGTATTTTTTACTCAATTTTTATCTTTATCAATCGGCTATTAGTTGTACATGTATCAAAAACGTTTGATCAAAATTAGATTTTATGCTACAACTTGTTTTAATATTATTTTATTGTTTGATAAAGAAAATGTGTAATTGTTAATTTTATTTTAACTTTACGAATTAAATTGAATTAGTTTTATGGATTTATTATACTGCGAGTTGTTTTTTTTTTTTTTTGTTTGAACAGCGATCAACTCTTAAGATTCCTGTTAGCTGTTGTGATAAATTTCTTACAAACTACGTTTGTTTTTATAGATGGCAACTCGAACAGTTCTTCCACCTCTTTCTGATGACTTATTTTATTATTATTATTATTATTGTAATAGTGGTGGCCTTTTTATTGATTTCCAAGTGAAAACCGATGTCACTACTGCTTGACAACAGGCTGCTCGAAGAGAGATCGAACCCGAGACTTCTGATTCAGGATGCGAGTTGGTTGTTGAATAAAATTTATAGCAAGAATATTACAAGCTTTAAGAATATATATTGTCTTCGACGAGGTGTCTTTCCCGATTAGTGGTTAAAGCTCTGAGCTTCCAATCAGATGTTCCAAGTTCGAAACCCGTCAGCAGTGACATCGGTTTGCTTTTGAAAATGTATAGTAATATGTTTCCAAGTAGAAATTTATCAAAAACACATAGGCCAACTATTGGGTTTTTTTCTAACCAGCCAGGTTATTAAAAATCCATCACAATAAGCTTATAGGACTACTATAGTGGTCCTACTATAAACACTGATTACTGTAATAAAAAAAACTGATCAGATAAAACGGTATCATGAAAATGAGTCAATGTTGCAGTATTTTGTGCTTACTTATGTGCTTATAAATTTATTTATCCATTTAAACATTATGTACACCCGCAAGAAAAGTGACACAAGTCAAAAAAAAAATTTGGCAGTAGAGCAATAATAAAAACTTGAAAGTTTGAATGGATTCCAATTATTTGAACGCGTGTAGTAGTGTTTAACAGAACATCCAAAATTCCCCTTTATGACTTGTGTCATTTTTCTATATCTTTAACTTCCCGTAGAGTAAGTTATAGTAATCGTTTTAGCATTACGTTTCAAAACCTTCTGAACATTTTGACATGCATTAGAAAAATGGATGTATGTGTGTTCGTATACAATTTTCGTCGACGATTTTGGGAACACAGTTTAACCGATTTGAATGATTCAAACACACTCGATTCGGGAGATGTGCTGATCAGTTTTGACCAATGCAGGTCCTGCTGTTTCGAAGGTATGGGCAAAAAGTGCAAAAAATGGTATTTCAGTTTTTGAAAGAACGGAGCGTCCGATTTCAATAATTTAAAAAAAACATTTTACTTGTATTGGTAAAATAAAAAACGGATTATTAAATTCTTGGAAGGTAGGTCAAGCGGTTTGGAGGTCGAGTAAATAAAGTAAAAAAACGGCATTTGGCGGTCAAGAATGATCATGAGACATATGCACATCAAATATCAGATATGTTATATAGATTTTAATAATAAGTTATAATTTTGTTTACATTACTATGAGTTCTGTAACAATGTTTATCCGTAAGACTGCGACGCGGCGCTTACGCGCTTCGGTATTTTGTTTCTACACAGCTGAAGCAGCGCGATTGTTTGAAAAAAAATTCAAAATATTCAAAATATAAAAAAATCGAAAAGTCAATTTCTCTCAAAAATTTCAAAACGGTCAAAAATCTATTTTCTTCAAAGTTTTCACAAAATTGTCAAGCATTTTTCAAAAAAAAAACATTTTTTTTCCTAAAATTCCTGAAAATAACAATATTTTTATGTCACACATATATGACTGATAGCTCTATATTAAAACTTTTTATTTTCTTTTACCAAATCGCGTATGTCATACATATATGTTTAACATGGCTGATGTAGAACTTTTCGTCAGACACATATGAATGACATAGCAAACTACTGGGGCGCATGGCATCGTGCCTTAAACCAAATTGCTGGAACTTCCCGTACCAAAAAAAAATTTTTTTTAAAAGATTAACATTTTTGAAAAAAATTTACTCTGAAAAATTAGATTTTTGAGAAACTATAAATTTTTGACCAAATTTACTTTTTTTTGAAAAAAAGAATTTGAAGAAAAGAAAAGGTATTTTGAAATATTTTGGAAATTCTGAACTTTTTTCAAAGCAATTGTACTGCTTTAACTGCATAGAGACGAAATATCGAAGCGGAAACATTGGTACGGAACCCATAGGAATGTAAACAAAATTTATACTTATTGTTAAAATCTCTTTAAATATCTGATAATTTTGATGTGCATATGTCTAATGATCATTTTTGACCGCCAG